>NW_005871737.1:295057-306818 GCF_000147115.1 Myotis lucifugus | reverse complement strand
GGAGGAGGAACAGCTGCCCATAACAAATCCAATGGGATGCAGGAAGACAGGGGAGAGGAGACAAGCCAGTGGAACCAAACGTCCATGTGAGGTTTTTAGTCCTTGGTCCTCCAAGAAATTCCAGATTAAGCTGAGGCATCCCCAAGTCAACATATCTCACACTGATGTTACTAGACGCTGGAGGTAGAATCCTCTCCCTTTAATTCCATTTCTTCTTGGGGGTGGGGGGGGGGGCTCTCTGGCTTTTCGGTTAATGCAAAGAGTGGAAGATTAGTTCTTTTAGAAATATATTTTTATTGATTTCAGAGAGGAAGGGAGAGGGAGAGAGAGAGAGACATTGATGGAAGAGGAAGTCATCGACTGGTTACCTCCAGCATGGGCCCCACTAGGGATCGAGCCCACAACCTCGGAATGTGCCATGACAGGGAATCGAACTGGCGACCTCTTGGTTCCTGGGTTGACACTCGACCGCTGAGCCACACCAGCTGGGCGGAAGATCAGTTCTTAATAAATGCAATGCAAACGCTGCCAGCAAAGGAACTGAGAGAGAGGCTTACTTAGCAAGGCCTACGTGTCTCTAAATAGAGTTCCTAGTGATTGATGCTGGGACAGAACCTAGAAGATTCCTTCAGGAGTCTCAGGGCAGCTCTGCACAGATTGGGGTGGGAGGGGGTGGGCCCAGTGGCCGTCTTTGAGTCTATGGCCATTTGGTGTGACTGCCACCCTCCGCAGAGCCTTTGCTTCCCTGGAGCGCACAGAAGCATTTATGTAGCAGAGGAATCCAGAGCTCACGTACACAGGTTGGCTTTCATCTTTAAAGCAAGACCAAATCTTTGAGCGGTCATGGCTGTGCTGTCTCAGCGGTCCAAGTTCCGTGCTTTACACAAGACAGCGAAGAAAGAAAACGTCCTCCGCTCCGTGTAGCATCACCGCTATCCAGAACAAGGAGATGCTTTCCTTTCGGGGAGCAAATCCTCAGTAAGGAACCTCATTCCGACTTGAGAATCACTATCAAGAACACGTCTTATCACGTGCCTCTTCCAACACCGTTCCTCGTCTAGCGTGCTGTGTGTTTGTGCCCTGCCCTCCCCACCGGGGTCCCCCCCAGGCTGGGGGTTGTATTTCACTTCTCCCTGTATTTCAGTGCCTGACACAGAATCTGGCACAGAGTGGGTGCTGTGTGTCTATAGGGGTTCCACTGAATTCACAGGGAAAGGGCCCTGCTCCCCATGCTTTCTTCCTGCTATTAAGCAGCCCCCGCTGCAGCATGCATTTGGATGTTCTCTGGTTCCTGTGACCTAACCTCTGTCTCCCCATCACTAGGCAGGCTGCGGACAACAGGGGCAATCTGAAGGACCATCCGAAGCCGCCTTTCTTCTACCATCTAGTTATGGAAGGATGACCTTGACACAGTTTTACACCCAACTCCCTCGCATGACCACTAGAGGGCAGCATAGAACACAATGACGGCACAATGGCCATTTGGTCCGCCTTTGTCTTCAGCTCACCAGTTCCCTCAGTTTTCCCAGCTTTCGTCCTTTTGTTAACTGAGGCTTCCCAGGGGCAAGTTTGAGTGTGGAGCGGCAAGGGAAATCTTTTTTCTTTTCTTTTCTAACTTTTAATGTGACCCTTCAGGAAAACAATTTCATCGGTGGGCCAAACTACTCAAAGTTTATAAAACTGCATCCTTTCTTCCCTGAAACACAGGCTCTTCTTTCAAAAATAAAAAATGAAAATCTTATCTCCTTCCATTAGGCTGCAGCCTCCCCTTCTCAGGGCCCTTCCTGTAAGATCTGTAACGCCTCCCTCTGGCCTCCATTCTTCTCCTGATCCCAAATCCAGTCTGAGAAAAGGCTCCCATTGGAGGGATAATTAAAGTAGATGCACCAGTCCGTTCAGCCTCGGTGAATCCCGGCGAGCCTAACGCAGCTTCTGGAGATGGAGATATAAGCACGTTCTCCCCACAGAGGCCCTCCTCGCCGGGCTGCAGCCCGCACCCGTAAATCACACCCCGAGGAACGCAAGGTCATGGAGACCCAGTTTCTACATAACTAAGATTTAATTTGGTCTAGGACTGATCCAATTGCACAGGTCAAGGAATCACTGCCAAAAAAAAAAGAAAAGAAAAGGCTACTTAGAGCTATGCTTCAGAAAGAACCAACACCTCAAACCCTTGCCACCAGGCAACATTTCGTGTCCAGTTCCAAAAGAGCCTTTCAAAATCACAGCTTAGCAATGACTGTTCACATGAATGGTTCTATTTCTAGAAATCTCTACCCTAATAAATATATCTCTGGGTGAGGGTTCATGGTAAGATCCTCACTGCAGCATTATTTGCTACAGCGGATCACTGGAAACAAACTAAATCTCCATCAATAAGGAATTATTAAGATATATCTCAGTGCTTCCACAAAATACCACACAGCTAGAGACAGAGTGAGGTAGATCTGTATTTAACAAAAGGGAGGCGTGGCTGAGGAATATTCATACTAATGTTCAAAAAAACCAAAAATATCTGTTTTTTGGTGTTTAAACCTGCATGTGTGTGTGCGCAGGTGAGTGGAATATAGACTCGTACTCCCAGGGTCAGGAGGACTCCCATCGGTTGGGGGGAGTGCTGTGGATATGAGAGGGGTGAGACCGTGAGCGTTTCTCCATGTTCTTTCACCTCCCACGCAAATACTTTTTAAGTATAAAAAATTGCTTACGCAACCGGGCACCAATTAGCCAGTGCTGCCCGGCCACTTTCCGGTCCTTGGGAACTGAACCTGCGATGATTTCAGGCCCTATTCAGGGCTCGGTCTTCACACCCCCAGGACAAAATAATGGTTTTAAGTTTTCACTTCAAAGATTTCTGGAAACTGATTTAACTCTGCTAGCATGAGCAAACAAGCACAGAGGAGAGATGGAACACACGTCGCTGCCAGGCTGAAAGTGAGCAAATCTCCTCTTATTAGCTCTGCCCAGAGGCACACGACAAGGAGGAGACGGAAGCGGGAGGAGAGCTGAGAGTTTTGTGCAATGTCCCCTCAGGTCATGGGACAACCCCAGCCCACAGAAGTACCGCCCCGTCCACCCGCCTGGCCAGCGTGGCTCAGTGGTTGAGCATCGACCTATGAACCAGGTCGTCATGGTTTGATTCCTGGTCAGGGCACATGCCCAGGTTGTGGGCTCCATCCCGTGTGGGGTGTGCAGGAGGCAGCCAGTCAATGATTCTCCCTCATCGTTGATGTTTCTCTCTCCCACTCCCTTCCTCTCTGAAATCAATAAAAATAAATTTAAAAAAACAAAAAAGAAGTGCAGCCCAATTACCGGGGTTCTTTGACCACCTCATGGAATGGCCGTGTCATTTATCATGTAAAACTAGGATGCTTTTGTGGCTGAAAGATGGCACTCGTCCTAATTCTTCTGGGACAACAGTTGCCTATCAGGACTGTCCTGGGACCAGTGGGCACACAGACACTACCAATTCAATCACCTAAATTCCAAAGGAATTTCCTATGGAGTTTGCACCCTCCCAGTGTGACACCTTGAAGGTCTTCCCCATAAATCCCCTCCCCCTCACAGAAGTCATCTAAAGCAGCGGTCGCCAACCTTTCGGACCTCACGGACCACCAGTGGTCTGCGGACCACCGGTTGGCGACCGCTGATCTAAAGTGCAGTGCTTCTTGTCATTCTAGTGGAATATTCACTAACAATCACCTTCCTAGCTCCTCAGAAGAAACTGTCTAGCACATATTCTAGCCTCCCCTGATGGGGTTGCCAGATTTAACAGGGGAAAACACGGAACACCCGCTTACATTGGACTTTGAGATAAACATGCCACAATTAGACACATTTAATCCAGGCTTGCCTTAGGTCTGACCCTTGGCATCTTTTAACCTACGATAAGGATGGGCCTAATTAACTTCAGTAAACACGACGGAGACTTCTAGTAATTTTTAGTAAATTAATATTTAGTTTTCCTTTGTAGATCGATCAAGAACCTGAAGAGAAGGTTTTAAGCAATGGGAGGGGACCCTGGGGCTAATGATCTGCAGGGCCATCCGTGGGTGTAGGACTGTTGCCTCTGCATCCTGGACTCTGAGTCTCAGAATCCAGATGTTCCTCCTCACCTCCAAGAGACACCCCCGTTCAGTAGGGACAAGGCTCGACATGAATTTCTACAGCTGGAAAGTGACAAGCAGGAGAGAGAGGATGCCCCTGGGACACCCGTTTCTCTGGTGCCTTGCTGCCCTCAAATGCCCATGTTTTATCTCCGACAGCTGTGGGCACCCGGGCCCTCCCTGAGCACTGTAGCCAGTCCCACCCGTTCCATGTCCTCTCGCTCCCACCCTGTGGTCATCTCCAGCATCGTAGGCACCCAGTGCTGATGGTCTGCCCCGCTCCCTCTGGCCTCAGGCTCCTAATGTCCTCCCTTGCTACCTGTCACCTGCTCTCAGGCCGCCAGGCACCCTGGAACCAAGCCCCAGGTCTCTGTGTACCATCGGAAGCGGGGGACACTAACTAATCTTTCTCTTGGGGGGATCAGCTGGCCCCAGAATATAAGTACTCCTGTCCAGCATACCGAAGGGCAGTGGAAAAAGCCCCAGGTTTCTCACGTGTGGCCTGACTTTGTAATTACAACTTAGGAGTGATCATGAAGCTCGCCCTCACCCCTCCATCTACAGATAAGCATCTACCTGTGGGTGCACATTCCAGCCAGCGGAACACGGCTCCTTCCCAGGGCTCTGACCTTCACCGGGGTCACCATCACAAAATGCCCACCATGCCAGGGTCTTCCAGAAATGCTTCCCACGTGCCGTTCCCAATAGGACCGACCGCATTATTTCCCACAAGTGTCAATTTTCCCCTGCGATATTACATTTTCCAACATTTAGTTTTCCAGCATTTTGCTGTGACTATCTGTGTAAATTAGAAAGGCTCTTAACTGTTATCTGTAATAGATTTTGCCCGTAGCAAAATTCATGCAGGCATACTAGAAGAACAAAGTGTACTCTGATGAAATTGCAACCATAATTTCCAGATGCCTGACATTTATTGCTTATTGCTATTAGAATTCAAGTGCCTATTTGTTTTGTACTTTGCTTTTTATTCTTGCATCACAACATATAATGGAAAAAAGATATTTTAAATGTTGGGTTAAGTATCACAGATCAACGCGAGGCCCCCGCATAATCAATACCACTTAAACGTACTCCTAGGCGATTAATTTTTAAAGAATCAAATTGTTGTACCGCATCAAAATGCATAATGAGACCAGAAAGGGCGTTACATTCTTTATTGTTTAATTAAAAGCAACATTTAGCACTCATGCAGCTAACTGTTAAGACAGCACCACATAAAAGGTTTTGCTTATCATGACGGGGAGGGCGTTACAACGGATCCCTTACATTTTTCATTATTAAATGCTAATTGTGCTTTATTAGCTGGGAAGCACTTATCAAATGACCGGAGCGACCGTGAGGAGGGTGGTGAGGGGTGAGGGGCACATCCCAGTAGCGCCGTCCCACAGCGACGGGCCTTGCTGATTTGAGGTGCAGAGAACTGTCAGCACGTGAAAGGGAAGGAAGGGGTCTCAGGCTGCCATATGGATAAAGCTGAATCCAGAAAACAAACGGCACCGAGCAAAGCACGCGTAGCTCAGGGAAAGACATAAGAAGATGTGCAAGTAGAAGAGAGAGAAGAAATGTAGGATAAAAAAAATTATGCTGACAGGCCCAAGCTGAAATATATATATATATATATATATATATATAAAGGTATATCTATATCTTTCTCTGAGAAATATTTCTTTCCAAAGGCAGTGGGGAAAAAACCAAGTTTTTTTTTTTTTTTTCTCTCTCTCTTGTCGTAAGATATTTAAAAAAAAAAAAAAAAGATATAGAGAATAATACAGGGTGGGGCCAAAGTAGGTTTCCAGTTACGAGTCGAGAAAGTCTATTCTTGTGTTATTATTTACTAGAGGCCTGGTGCACGAATTCATGCACAGGTGGGGTCCCTTGGCCTGGCTGGCAATGGGGCCAACTGGGAAAGTCTCACCCAGTCCTGATCAGGGCCGAATGGGGCCTGCTGGGGGGAGGAAGAACCATGGGAGGTTGGCTATGGGAATGCCTATGGGAATGCACTGACCACCAGGGGCAGCTCCTGCATTGAGTGCCTGGCCCCTGGTGGTCAATGCGCGTCATAGGGACTGGTTGACCGGTCCTTCAGTCGATATGTCATAACGGTCGCTTAGACTTTAATATATAAAGATTATTGCATTCTTTTCAATATGAACGATTACCCCCACTTGTGGCCCACCCTGTAAAATCAATTCTTGCCCATCCTTTTGAAAAATATACTTTGAAGGACAATTAGCTCCTGGGGACACTGAGCCAGACCACTGGACGTCTATTACACGTTCTTCCCCATTAGCCCTTCAACACATTTGTGAAGCATTTGCTGTGACTATTTTCCTCTCCCCTCCCCGCCCCCCCCAATGGCAATGGGATTCGGCAGACACCACAAATGTCATAATTTTTATCTACTTTTTTGAAAGAGAAATAACACCTAAATGTGGGTTAAAAATCCAATTAAGTACATAAAGGTATAAAATCTAAATGTACAAGTCTCTCTTCCTCCCCAACCTTTGTGTTTCAAAGATAATTTTTGCTAACAGTTTCTCATTCAGCCTTCCAGATAAAAAGGACATAAAAAACCCCATTGATGATGTTTTAAATTCCCATAAATGTAACGCTAGGGATCAACTTACAGCTTGCCTATTTTGCTCCCTATGCATCATGGGAGTGTTCCATGTCTATAAATATCACTCCAACACATTTTTTTTAATCCTCTGAAGGATGTTAATTGATTTGAGAGAGAGAGGAAGAAAGAGAGAAACATCGATCAGTTCTCTCCTGTATGCTCCCCAACCAGGGATGAAATCTACAACCTAACTAGGTACCCAGACTGGGAATACAACAGCAACCTTTTTTTTTTTTAAATATATAGTTTTATTGATTTTAGAGAGGAAGGGAAAAGGAGAGACAGAAACATCAATGATGAGAGAGAATCATTGATCGGCTGCCTCCTGCACGCCCCACACTGGGGATCGTGCCCGCAGCCCAGGCATGTGCCCTTGACTGGAATCGAACCTGGGACCCTTCAGTCCGCAGGCCAACGCTCTATCCATTGAGCCAAACTGGCCAGGACCACAACCTTTTTTGGTGCATGGATGACACTCCAACCAACTGAGCCACCCAGCCAGGGCAGCACATATTTTTAACAGCTGAGTGGATGTGCCGTATTCATACAGTCTCCTGCAGATGAACATGTAGGATGCTACCAATGTTTTGTATTATACTCGGCGCTCGAACAAAAAACCTTATATACGTGTCTTGGGAGAAGCTTATCAGAATATCCAAAAAGAAATGTCCTAGATACTGAATTTCTGGGTCAGAAGAAACAATCCCTTTTAACTTAGTAAATATTGCCAGGTTGCTCTTCAAAGAGCTAATTTCCCAGTTTACATTCTCACCAAAAGTTGTAAGAGTCACATCCCCTGACACCTCGATGTGCTGACCTATACGTCTGATTTACTATCTGACATCCAGTTATTAGTGACCATATGCCATTGTCAATTTGATTTGTTTCTTTAATTACAGAGTGTGATTAAATAAATGTCTTTTTACAATAAATCTGATGTGTAATAATGTGTCAGTTTAAGGTGTACAGTGTGTTAGTTTGATACACTTCTATGACTGCTGCTGATGTAGCAGTACTTAGCACTTTATAGTTACAGTACAGTACACTGTCTCTATTCACTATACTATGCATTGGGTCTCTGTGACTGATTTACTACTGGTTACAAGTTTGTAACGAGTAGTAAACACCATCTCTCTTAGCCCCCTGTCCCATTAAATATCTTTTCATAGGGAAATTAGCCCTTTGTGTTTTTTTTTAAATACATTTTATTGATTTTTTAAAGAGAGAGGAAGGAAGGAAGATAGAGAGATAGAAACACAGATGAGAGAGGAAGTCATCGATTGGTTGCCTCCTGCATGGCCCCCACTGGGGATCAAGCCTGCAACCTGGGCATGTGCCCTGACCGGGAATCGAACCTGTGACCTCTTGGTTTCTTGGTCGATGCTCAATCGCTGAGCCACACCAGCCGGCTGTGTTTCTTTTTTAATAAACTTTTGAAAACTCAACAACATGCTATTGCAAAGCATTTTTATCAAATGCCTTTGCTAGTTTTTACATGAGAATCGTTGTCTAAGAGGTTTCCCACAGCTTGTAAAATTCCAATAGTCAGGTCTCTGGTTCAGTGAGCCCCATCAAGCGCCCACGTTTACGGCAAGCACGGCCGGCGCCGAAGTTTTCTTATAAAAGGAACAAAACGGGGCCAGTGACATGCACATCACACTCCACTTCTGAAGTAGGACAGTAGATGAAATCACCTGAGAAGAGAAATATTTAGTCTCTGGAAGGAGAGGTCTGATCAAAGAGAGATGATTGATGGGTTAGCAGTGAGATTAACGTGAGGCTACCGTCTACGCATAACCGAGAGAGAAAACGGAGTAGCAAGGAGGTATTTTACCTGAGTTCCTAGATACTGCTGATTTTTTGAAATAGTTCTTTTTATATTCACAAAGAAAAGAGGGAATGACTGAACAATTGTACCAAGATGACATCTATGGCAGGCATTAAGAAAACATGTGACAAATTCAACTAATCTCACATGTTCTTTAAAAAAAGGAAAAAGTCAATCCATTAATGGTTTCAACCCAAACTGCACATTTAGAATCATCTGGAGAACTTTCGAAATCATTCAGTGTCTGGGCCCTACCCCACACTCATTGAGTCTACTCTAGCCCCAAGCATTGGTGTGTGTTTTTTTAAATAGTTCACCCAGTAGATTCCAGCTTGCAGCTGAATTTAAGAACCTCTCATTTAAGAGCATCCTGTAGGGTCTAGCTATAATCGCAAGGCCTTCCTAAGGGCTTTGGCTAGTCTAGGGACCCCTCCCTGAAAGGTCATGACAATGTCTTGCTGTGATGATCTGAAATCCATATTTGGCAGGATATCTGTTTGAAAGCCAGTACACAGGAGAGTTAGCCACATCAGACAAGGGAATACAGTGAATGTAATGTTTGTGTGGGTCCTTGAAGAAATTAATGGGGGGGAGGGGGAGACTGACTTTAACTGATGGGCATACAATCAAAGTCAGAGATCGTTTTAGCTTTTTACATGGAGAGTCTGAAAGATGTGTATATCTGTTGATCCATAAATCCCATTTCTAGAAACCATGCACATGTACAAAGAAGTAGGCGTGGCCTTGGATGTTAACCTCTGCATTGTTTGTCTCCCGAAATTGGAAAGAATTCATCTAATGAGCGTTAAGTAAATTCAAATTCAGCTGCACGATGGAGCACTATACTGTCATTTAAAACAACACGCTTCACGTATAATATGGCAGGCAGACTGACATGAAATGAAGGCTATGAAAAATATTCACAACATATTCTTAGTGAAAAGGCAAGTTGTAAAGTCCCACATGTAGCATGATCTCGTTTCTTCCTAAGTGGTATAACAGTAGCGCCTTTATCGAGGGCTTCTTTCATTCCAGATATAATGCTAAACACTTTTTAAGTTATCAGCTCACTAACCCTTACACCCTGGGGATGTTCCTATTGTTCCCTTATTTTACAGATGAAACCACGGGGACAGAGAGGTGACTCCTGTGCCTGAGGTCATGACACAGGTAACATGTGGCAGAGCTTGGCTTTGAAAGTCACACACGCTGGCCCATGGCCCGCGCTCTTAACCGCTACAGCCGATTACAGATGTGTGGCCAGATGCCTAAAGCAGCTGAGAGGATAAAAGGGGAGTTTTACTTTCTATCCTTTGCTAACAAATATGTATTTATTGCATAATGAGCTTCTGTGACACATAGTTTTTGAAAAGTTAGCATATTTTTAAAATATATTTTTATTGATTTCAGAGTGGAAGGGAGAGGGAGAGAGAGAGATAGAAACATCAATGATGAGAGAGAATCATTGATCGGCTGCCCTGACTGGGAATTGAACCCTGATCTCATGGTTCATAGGTTGACCTTCAACCACTGAGCCACCCAGTAGATTACAGCTGGGCAAATGTTAGTATATTTTTTAAAAAATGACAAATCCTTTTACAATATCAATTAAAACTCAGAAAGAAACAATAAGACCTCCAGGGACCGAATGCAATGCACAGAGGCGGCTGGGCATCTGCCGGGGAAGGCGCGCTGGGGGGCAGCGCCAGTCCTGGACCTCTGCCTGGGCCCTGGCCGGGCGGGGCCTTCCCTGCCTGCGCTGATGCACATACAGAGAGGATGCAGACATGCAACAGGAGGAAGCCCACAGCGGCCAGGAGACCTTGCGCATTCTGCAGGGCCAGCCCTCCTGCAGGCCGGAAGAGAAATTAAACTGTGAGGAGGACGGAGTAGGGAGAGGAAGCCAGCGAGGAGACGTCAACATAAGGGAAGTGAAGAGCCTGGGTACGAGGGAGGGCGGGCTGGTGGGTGGAAGGAAGGAGGCCACTTCCCTAACACCTGGAGGAAGGGTCTAGAAGGGCTTCCCCTTCTGCCTCCCCTCCCCGGCTGTGAGATCTGATGAACAGCTGGGGCCAGGCAGAGGCCAGACTTGAAAAGCATCCACATACTGAGCAAGAAATGGAGCTGAGGGGGGTATGGGGGATGGTCTGGGAGCAGGGGATTGGAGCTCAGCAGAAGGCCTGCGGTGGCCGCCATGCAGCCCAGCGACTCTCCTCCAGTGACTGCACAATTAACACCCAGACCCCGGGCCCTGGCGCCATGCTCTGCCCACGGGCGCAGTGGGCTGGCCTCGGGGCCCCCGGGCTCAGGAGTGTCTGCCAGCAGCCACGCGAGGCTGGCGTTCTCCCATTTCAACCGAAGCTTCCTGGGTAGAACCGCTTAGGAAAGGGGACAGAGTTAGAAAAATGTCCTAGAATATATTTAAAGAAATGCGGCCGGCTGTGTGACTTTTAGGAACAGATAGTCATTGCAACTATGATGAGTTCAAACTATTGCCTAATAAACATAATTTTAGAATAAGTGGCTGGTGTGTCACTGAAAGGTACAATCTAAATTAGCGCATATCCTTTTCAGCGTATCACTCAATTTTATTCCCACTTTCGGCTTCTATTTCGAGGACTCTGCCCTTCGGCACGAGTCCCCCCCCCCCCCCCCATTACTGACGAGACGAAGGTGACATAAATAAAGTTTCCCTCTCCACTTTGCTTCGCTTAGCGGAGGCGCTCAGGATTTTCCCATGTTCACACTTCGAATTACAGCCAAAGACCACATTCAAGCCAAGAAATCATCATCCTTCACAATCATTTTACCACCAGAACTCTCCAATTAACGAGCTTAATAGCAGATTTTTTTTTTCCTTCTCCTTTGGACACCAACCTCTTTCTGTCTCTAGGTGTAATGTCTGAGGCGTAGGGAGCAGATGGCGATTATGCGGAGACATGCGCCCGGCGTGCGAGAGCCTCGTGCAGAGCGGCTCTGCCTGCGGTGAGCCCTCCTGTAACTTTCGCCCCCTTGTTACTGCGGCGCATGATTCACTCCCCGGCAAGTTCAAACGCACATTACAGCACGTTCATGTCGGTCTTCCTCAGCCACCTATCATGTGGTGAGCACTTCATTTATTAACCTAAATTACTTCTATTTCTAACAGACCATCCCACCGAACTAGTTCCATCAAATGGGAAAATG
>NW_005871737.1:255784-293181 GCF_000147115.1 Myotis lucifugus | reverse complement strand
CAAGGTTGAGAACCACTGGTCTAGAGGTAACAGGAGAGACCAATGTTTCCTTCTTCCTCGACCTTGCTGTCTGGGGGGGGGGGGGGGGGGCTGAGGCGTGGGGTCCCAACCTCGCATCTGGGCCTACTGCCTCTCAGAAACAGCTGCTCCCCGACCCCCTGCCACTCACAGGCGGGAAGGGTTAGGGAGGAGGATCTGATCGGATGACCCCTGGAGCTCAAGGTCAAACACAGGCTGGGAAGAGGAGGGCCGGAAGGAGCAGCAGCTGCTGTGTGCTGGGCTGGGTCCCCTGGAGATTATTTGTTTAAGTTTCAATGAAATGATTTTAATTTAGTGGATCTATGTTTTATGTTAAGTTGTTTCAAGAAAAGATTTTCAATCTAGCCCCAGCTCTCCCGAGAGGTGGCGGATAGTAATTTAAGTACTCAATTATGTGGTCTGATACGCGAACAATGGTTAGAGGTCACAGGCCTGACTAGGAAATCACTATGTCAACCACCTTCTGCTTTTGTTATTTTATTCTCTTAAACAAATAATATAGTTACATGAGTCGAAAGACTAAATCTACTAAGTAACTGTCTCCTACTCATCCCCATCCCATAGTTTATTCCTTAAAGACCATGATTGGATCAGTTTTGAGATTTGTTTTTTGATCCTTCCAAAGATTTTTTTTCCACCAAGCACACAAATATGCAAATATACACTTTTTGTTGTTGTTTTATTATCTGTATTTCTTTTTAACAGGAATGATCTCAGACCTCAGCTATACGTTTGCTCCCATACACCAAAATAGATACTGAATTAGTCACACTTTAACTGAACTGGTTTTATTAATAACACCTGCATTCATTTGAAAAACAAATGCTATTATTAGGTGTTTAAAACACCTGTACTACATTGCATTGCACCGCAGCTAAAAGAAATGAAGTAGATCTACCTGTGTTAGCATTAAAAGATCGACTAAAAAGAAATGTTTTGGAATAACTATTAAAACTTTGATAGAAACTATACAGAAACACCGTCCCCCAAATACTCCAAACTCCCCGAGTGTCCCCATAAAAGCCTGTAAGAGTCGCTGGAAAGTTGCACGCCAAACCAAGAACAGTGAGAAAGGGAACCAATGGGACGAGTCAGGGGAGGTGGCCAAGGGGTCAGGAGCGGGTCCACACCGCCTGGCACAGACCCGCAGGCAGCACTTCTCGCTTATGGCTGGCATCGACCTGACTGGCCCGTGCCCGAGCCCAACTATTGTTTGGTATTTTAAATATCACCCCCGGTCATTCGCCTTCTCTTTCTTGTTCAAGTATTTTTAGCAAATGATTTCATATATTTCTCTTGAAATTAAATATTTAGATGTAAGAAAAGATTCTAGTCTGGCTGGCGTGGCTCAGTGGTTGAGCGTCCCATGAACCAGGAGGTCAGGGTTCGATTCCCGGTCGGGGCACAGGCCCGGGTTGCGGGCTGGATCCCCAGTAAGGGGCGTGCAGAAGGCAGCCGATCAATGATTCCCTCTCATCATTGATGTTTCTATATCTCTCTCCCTCTCCCTTCCTCTCTGAAATCAATAAAATAAAAATTTAAAAAAAGGAAAAGATCCTCGTTTGAAATGAATAAAACTAACAAAAAAAAAAGACCGTACCCTTTTATGTAATGATGTTTACTTTGAATTTATATTAGTTCACACAAACACTCCATCCATGCTTTTGTTCCGGCCCTCCGGTCCATTTTAAGAACCCATTGTGGCCCTCGAGTCAAAAAGTTTGCCCACCCCTGTCCTATGTGCAAGGCTTACGTATTTTACTCACAAAAAGAGCTCAGTGCATATGGCTGTGTCGTCCACAGACTATGTAGCCCGACCCACAACCCACCATTTTCCAAAAGCCAATGGAGGCGTCCTCAGCACTGCGAGCCAGACTCTCCATGCAGGAACCCCCCTCCAGCTGGCCTCTGGGCGGTGGGGGTGGACGAACTCCCTCTTGGTCAAGTCCTCAGGCCAAGCCTCCTCCACCCCAACCCCCTGGGCGCTGAGAAACAAGGGAGGCGGATCTGCCTCGGGGCTTCCCACTACCGGCTGTGGAGGAAGCAGTGCTCACAGGGGGGTTCAGATCCAGGGTCAGTCAACTTTCCCATGAAGAACCAGGTAGTAGTTCTGGCTTTCGTGGGCCAGAGGGTCTCCATGGAAGTCACGTACCTCTGCCACTGTAGTGCACTAGTGGCCTGGCCGTGTTCCAATAACACATTCGTTACAAAAGCAGACCTGCGGCAGGCCATGGTGTACACACCCCCACGGCGGACTCCAAGGGCCAATCCCTTGTTTCTCTCTCTCTAGCTCAGGGGTGGGGAACCTTTTTTTCTGCCAAGGGCCACGTGGATATTGATAACATGATTCGTGGGCCATGCCAAATCATCAACCTAAAAATGAGCCTGCTCTATGTGGTCACACATTTAATTAACTCACCCCTAGCGCCTCGGCAGGGCCAGACCAAATGGTTTTGCAGGCCTCATACGGCCCTCGTGCCGGACGTTCCCCACCCCTGCTCTAACTCATCCCTGGCTTGAGATACGAAAAACCCCAATGCCTGACGCAGATTCTGAGTCCTAGATGAGACCTTAGAGCGATTCCACCCCAACCCTGCCCGGGGACCCCCAAAGATAAAGGGACCCCCTGAGGGTGTGAGATATTCAACTTCCTGCGATCTAGGAAAGGCAGGTACCCCGACCCCGGACTGAGCGAGCGCACAGGCAGGAGCCAAACGGAGAAGGGCAGTTTCCATTTTAGTTTCTCAAGTCCGCCCTTCCCTCTCTCTCCCTCGCACGCTTGTCTCCTTAATTTAAGGAGAAGTGCAGCGGACGGAAATGTGGAAGTCAGCCGCCAATCCTACCTGGGTTAGGCGGACTTTCCCCGATAAGACCCTATCTATTGAAAAGCTCCACATCACACAAGGAATCTATCTTTATCTTAAGTAATAAGCATTATGCCAGTCAATCTTTCCGGGGCAGGTTGACACATCATTAAAACCAAGGCATGAGGATTTAAAAAAAGGCCCCCTCAAACCGTCACCGCTCCCGTTGCTTTTGTAGGTAACAATACAATAAAGGCAGCTCTTAAAATGAAAGGATGGCCCGCATTCGGCTGACCAGGCGGCGTTATTCCAGGTTCTCCCCAAAGATGCCATGCCAATTGGCCTGCCAATCTCAAAGACGGTATCGAGCCGCTCGAGGAACAGAGACAACAAAGTAGGAAAACGTAACAGAAACAATCAATTTCAAGTCCTCCGAGAAACTGCTGGAAGTTTTTTTGGTGCCCAATTAGAGATGAGGAGAAGGGGTGGGAGACCTCCAAGTTGTGATGAGCGTATTATTTCCCCCCCTCTTCCTCCCAATTAAAGGGGGGTTCCTTCTTTCACCAGAGATGCACGGTTATTCAATCATGGTGTCTTTCTTTCCAACAACCAAATGATCGCAGAGGGCTCCATACCGCCGCCACTTCTGCAAGGTTGTTTATAACGGCTCCGAGCCACGCTCTGCCTAATTAAATCACACAAGAGATTGTTTCTTAGTAACACACCTGGCCGGCGCCTTGTTGTTGGTTTTCATTAAAGCGCCGCATCTCGGGCCGCCTTGTAGCATGAAGGGATGTTCATCGGGGAAGTGGCCGTTAAAAGTCACATCCCTGTTTGCTGTGCGGGGTCACTTTCTTAAATCTTGAACAAAGAGAGAAGTTTGCCCTGCCATTTCAGGGCTGGCCTCCAGCCCCAGGGGAGAGCAGCCGCACTGCAATGCTTTGTTTCTCAACCTTCCCAAGGAGAAGAAGAAGAAAAAGAGAGAGAGGGAGAAAGCAAGATGCAAGGTGTGGCAAGAAGTAAGATTACAGTGTCTTTGTTCTACTGGACTATGTGGGGCAAGGAGGGACGAGTGGAACACAGGAAGTCGGTGTACAGCCCGTGGGAACGACTGACCAGAGGTGCTCTCCGCAGGCCCCCAGCCCCCGGGAGAGGGAAGCACCACGCTCCAGGCCAGCGGTTCTCAACCTGTGGGTCGAGACCCCTTTGGCGGTCGAATGACCCTTTCACAGGGGTCGCCTAAGACCATCCTGCATTTCAGGTATTTACATTACGATTCATAACAGTAGCAACATGACAGTGATGAAGTAGCAACGAAAATAATTTTATGGTTGGGTCACAACATGAGGAACTGTATTTAAAGAGCCAGAAGGTTGAGAACCACTGCTCCAGGCAATCCTGCTAACTAGGCTGCATTTCAGAGCTCTGGGTAGAGATAAAATCGCCCAGCCAATCAAACACGACTTGCACGTTGAAATGAAAAGGAAAAAGGTTGCTACACGTTTCCTTCTGTCAACTGAACCCCTTTCTGGTTTCCCCGATCAGGTCTGTGTGCGGACCTGGAACATGGTCAAGCAGTTTGGTCCCCCAGTCGCTCTGTCCCCCCCTCCGCCCCTCTGCCCCCCGGCCCTGGAGCAGCCTCGAGAATCAATACGTATTTATACCACCTGCCCACGGCGGCAGAGCAAACATCCACTCAGGAGGGGAAGGAGGGTGGCTGCATAGACCCTGGAAAAAGTGACTTGTCTGCCAAAGGCGCCTCCTGGGTCCCGCGCGACCTTCCCTTGTTTCTGTCGTAAATGACTACTTGTTCTGAAGGGAGCCCGTGGCCTCGCTGAGGCTGGGATGAAGCCCTCTGCTCAAGGACCCAGGCTCTAGAATACACACCCCAGGGCTAGAATCCCAAATCTGCAATGACGGCAACCCTCTGCACCTTGACTTTCTCCTACAAAAAATGCACAACCTAACAGTAATAACCTATGATGGTTGACATGAGACTACCATGAATATTTTTTATATATTTTTGATTTCAGAGAGGAAGGGAGAGGGAGATAGAAATATCAATAACGAGAATCATGGACTGGCTGCCTCCCGCTGAGGATTGAGCCCGCAACCCGGGCCTGTGGCCCTGATGGGGAATCCAACCATGACCTCCTGGTTCATAGGTCGATGCTCAACCACTGAGCCATGCCAGCTGGGCACAGTGAATATTTCATATTTAACACGAATACAGGCTGCGTTACAGTCTAACATATAAATGTATCATATAGGTGACGTGTGATACACAGTAACTCCTCAAATAGCAGCTATGACGCCCTGCACAGTGGCCAAGGCTACACAGTCTGCTTGAATGCGGGACTGAGCACCCACGGAGGCCTCGGCAACGAAGCACTCATTGCAGACGCCGTGGCCACCACGAGCCTGACTCGGTTCTCAACAGAAGATGAAAATAAAGCCACGGACTTACCATTCTCGCAGCCGAGTCCGTGGCCAGAGGCTCCTGTCCCGGGGCAAGGGCGCCAGGCCCGGGCTGCCCTCCAGGCCGCTGTCCGCGTTGTCCTCCGCCCCGGGGCACCCGGGGGAGAGCCGGCGCTGCAATCCGGGCTGCACCCCACCCTCCACGCGTGGGGGTGGCCGTGTGAGCCCAGCGTGGGCGCCGTTTTCTAGTCCCAGCGAGCGTGTGGGCCGCCCCAGCTGGGCCGAGGCCGCTGGGCATCGTCCCCCCGCAGCCGGGCAGGGGACCCGGCACTCCTGGGGGTGCGCGCGGGCACGTCCATCAGGAGCTGCAGCGAGAGGCAGGCTGAGGAAGGGCGCCCGGGGCCGCCCCAGCTGCGAAGTCCGGCTGTGCACCCGGCTTTGAAATCGGCCCGGCCCAGAGGGCTGACTGTGTCCCCCTGGCACAGCCGTGGTTCTGGTTCTGGTCCTGGTTCCCGCGGCCTGGACCTCTCCGACGGCCTCTTCCCTAGGCCTCTGCACCGACGCCAGGACCAGCGGGCAGCTCAGTAACAGCGAGGGCATGGCTCTCACCTCTCTGAGACCTTGCTCCTCATTGGCCAGGATCCAGTCACGTGCCCAGTTCCCATCCAATCACGCAGTGGCGAGGGGGAGTTCCTATTCTGATTGGCCAGGTCGGGGTTCCAAGGCCCTTCTGGTGCTGAGGGCGGAGTCAGGACCACCTGAGCTTGATGGCTGATGCGCGGCAGCTGAGGGAGGTGCAGGTGCTGCTGCTGGAAGTGGTAAGAAGGGTGCTGGCAGGAGCAGGGCAGAGAGAGCGGAGAGAGGAGGAGGAGGAGCGCAGGACGGGGATGGGGGTAGAATAGCTGAGGAAGAGGGAAGGTGATTTCTCCCCCGGTGTCCACAGCCAGAAATTCTGTTTCCATTGGTGGGGTGGGCGTTGAGGCTAGATATGGGCATTTAAAAAAATAAAACTTCCACAGATGATTCAGTTGGACAGCCATGTTTAAGAACCACTGTCCTTGCCCGGCTAGTGTGGCTCAGTGGTTGAGCATCGACCTATGAACCAGGAGGTCACAGTTGGATTCCAGGTCAGGGCATAGGCCCGGGTTACAGGCTCAATCCCCAGTGTGGGGTGTGCAGGAGGCAGCCAATCCATGAGTCTCTCTCATCATTGATGTTTCTCTCTCTCTCCCTCTCCCTTCCTCTCTGAAATCAACTGTCCTGGGCATCTGCCTTCCATTCTTTAGTAAACTTGTTTGCACAAGGGGGGGAAATTATGCAACACCCTAGATACCGTGGTTCTCAACCTTCTGGCCCTTTAAATACAGTTCCTCGTGTTGTGACCCAACCATAACATTATTTTCGTTGCTACTTAATAACTGTAATGTTGCTGCTGTTATGAGTCATAATGTAAATACCTGATATGCAGGATGGTCTTAGGCGACCCCTGTGAAAGGGTCATTCGACCACCAAAGGGGTTGCGACCCACAGGTTGAGAACCGCTGCCCTAGAACCCTCGTCCTGGCTAAGCAAACTGAGGACCCGATTCTAAGGTGAGAGGAATCAAGCCAGGTTCTGGGAGGAGGCGGGGGCATGCTCTGTTGGGTGAGGTGAGAAGACGTATATGAAAGGGTGCTGCCCTGTATCTTCTCACTGCTTTGCTGTCACACTGCTCCCTCAAATGTCTTTTTATCCTAGAATCAACAGCCATGATGTCATCATATTGGCTTACAATACAAATTGTTGAGAAGGTGGACCTTCTGGGTCCACCAGGTTCATTTCTGTTCCTTTTCTCCGGAGAGAGGAGGCGAACTGTTTTTATCGATCGCAAGGAAACCCCATTAGATGTTTGCTGTAGGAGTTCTGCTTTTACTAATTACAAGAAGAGAGTTGCCATTTAAGAAGCCACGTGTCTGATGAGGGAGGGAAAATAAATCACCAGCGAGCATATTAACTCTAAACCACTGCCACGTGCTGGGTTAGATGCCACGGAAAGTACAGCCAGTGCTGGGTTACGGATCTACCTTGACTCATTACACAGCTTTTGATACTGGCTTTTCTGTTTTGTTTTGTGTGTGTGTGGTTTTTTTTTTAATCTGTTATTTCCGTGAACAATTTAACAGGCTCAAGAATTAAATTCATAAAAGAGTGGGTCAATAATAGCTTCGTAAGTAGGAAGTCAACATATGTGTCTTGGGGTCATCACCAATGTAGGCATATTGTACTCACCCACAATAATGCCCCTCCCCTCTGGCCTGCCCAACACAAGCACTTTTGTATTACGTGTTAAAACCTAGAGGCCTCCTGCAGGCACCACTCTCCTGCCCTGCTCTGACATGCTCATGTTTATTCTGTATCATGAACGTTTTATTGCATCTTTGGTTTTGTTGTTTATATCCTCTCTTGTATTTGTAAACCACATTCACTTTACAGAACCCTGTTCTATTTGTTACCCTATTTTGCTTCTCACAGTCACTTTCATTTATGAAATGAAAGATTTTAGGGACACAAATGCGGCTAATGATGGCCTTAAGGTTATGTCTTAATGAATCAATGAGTGTACAATTCCAGGGCAGATTTTTGAAATGCTTTTAACATACGGCCAAGTGTTAATGGTCTTTCCCTGATGGGTTTATAACATTTTGACAGAACCCCAAAAGCACCTATTTTTATGACACGGTATTGTTTGCCATAGACTCCCTCAGCTGGTCTTTGACCCCCACCATCCCATTCAATAGGGATCAAGTTCAAACCCACTTGGGGCCAGGAGAGAAGAACAGTTGCATGAAGAGGGCTGAGTAGGGATGATGGCAAACCGTAGAGCAGAGTCCACTGTTGCCATGCAAACCAGGACATGGTGTTGGCAGGTCCTTTCCTGTCTCGAGAGAAACTGTTAGCTGGGATCTTGGTGTAAACTCCCTACTTAAGAATTACGACACCTGCCGAAACCGGTTTGGCTCAGTGGATAGAGCGTCGGCCTGCGGACTGAAGGGTCCCGGGTTCGATTCCGGTCAAGGGCATGTACCTGGTTTGCGGGCACATCCCCAGTGGGGAGTGTGCAGGAGGTAGCTGATCGATGTTTCTCTCTCATCGGTGTTTCTAACTCTCTATCTCTCTCCCTTCCTCTCTGTAAAAAATTAATAAAATATATTTTAAAAAAAAGAATTATGACACCTGATCTTTTTTACTCTTCCCTTTTCAACTTCATAAGCCCTAGAGGCCATTGCGTTCTGGCTGGCTGCCACCCTGGAGCTGTCACCTGTGGCTCCTGCTTTGCCCTCACGTTTTCCCTTCTCATTAGCTCAGGATCGGCAGTGGCAACATCACTTACTCAAAACAACCAAATCCCTGTGTCCCGGGGGTTCCGAATGGCCATGTCAACTGACCTTTTCTTGTCCCTGAAAATCCTCTGCACCAAACAGCTTTGACCACCGTGTCCATCTATTCCTGTTGTACTTTAAATATAATTCCAACACTGTGCCTATCCCACCAAAGGCTTGGTGTCTGCGTAGATGATTCTCTCCTACTCGACAATGAGCATCTTAAAACCAAGGCTGTCTTTTTCATCTTTCTGTCCCCAGTCCCTAGCTCACAATGGACAGTCAGTTAATATTTAATGAATGTAGAAATATTTATATTACTACTTCTAAAAGGAAGAAATGCAATAAATTAGAGAAGGGAATAAACACTACTATGGTGTTGTGAGTGCACGCGACACCCCAGCGGTGTTTTCTGTCTTCTGCATTTGGGCCTTCCTGGTAAGACTGCAGTGATATTGTCTAGGGTTTTCACTCGCACTTCCTTAATCGCGAATGAGATGTGGCTTTTCCTATGCCTGTTGGCCATGTGGGTAGGCTCTTCTGTGAGAAGCCTCAGTCATCTGCCCACTTCTCTATTGGGTCAACTTTTTCCTTCTACATGATGGATGCTCATAGCACAGGTCTCGGTGTAGAGCTCTGTCGCTCATGACGGAGTCCCGGCCTGGTCTTCGGCTTTCTCCATGCCTCTTGGTTGTAGGCGATGAAGGCCTCTCTATAGGCTACCACGGAGGCCCTCCGGATGGCCTCCTTCCTTTTTAATTGCCAGTGTGTCACGTTCAGCCTTTTGCTATCTATTTCCCAAGCATCAGTGGAGCTTAGCAACAGCTACCCAAGTCCATCATCATGTTCGTCATGGTTCCACTTGCTTCTCCAGTGCCTGCTATTCCACCAGCGTGGGCATTCCCTTCGCCGGCATCCTCTCTCAGTTACCCCCCGTCAAAACTCTAATAATTGCTCGGCTACGGCAGGCCAAGGGCTGTCTGCGGGCCACGTGCCACCGATGAAGAGTCCTCATTGGCCTCGCAGGCAACAGGAGATCCAGCTCCAAAATCCCATCTCAGCATCTGTGTTCTTCAGCCACTTCCAGTACCAACACGGGCAAGTTTAGTTCCCCAGGAAGCAGGATCTGAGGTGGAGGGGGTCTGCAGGAGGTCTACTGGGCAGCTTTTGAGATCACCTTCCCCGGAAGGGATGTGAAGGAAGTAGGATGAGCCTCAACCAACTCTGGACAGAGCTCAGGAGCGCGGATGCTCACGATGGAGTGAGGAGGCCAGGGTAGGCTTTGAGTGGAAATGTGATGTAGACGGTCAGGTTCACTCCCCCGCACTTCCTTCTCTCCGGGATCCTGCCCTCTCACATCTTCCTACCTCGGTGTGCCTACAGGCTTTAAACGAAATATCTTTTTAATCGGTGTTCAGTGTTTCTAGTTGTTCGGAGCAGGAGAATTTGTCTGCTCGCTCATGATAGATGGACACGGAAATACTCCCCGTATTGTTATAATCAATGTCTGGCTGATAAATGCAAACTGCATTCTGTACTTAATCTATCTCACACCCAAGCATCCATCGTTAGGAATATTCTGTGGGAAAACACCTGTGCGTTCTTGTATTGCACTCTCTTTCTCCTCTGCTACGTAGCAATCTTCTTAAAGACAGAGACAAGGTAACTCTGAATAGAGAGGAATATTTGGATTCAGATACTGAAAGTTTATTTATGCAATTTGAAAATCATGAAAATTATCACCCATTTAAGCATATTAGAGGTCCTCGATTAATATAGTCTATTACTATCTCTGTTATTATAAGTGCATTATTATATTTCTGTGAGACAACCCTTGGCAAACAAAGGAAGTGTCACCGTAATATAATTGGCTGAGAAAGGCTTAGCCATTTACCAAATTCAGCACACTTACTTTCATGGACAAAGCAATCGTCATGTAAAACTAAACGATTCCCACTTAACCTAAAAAACTTAGACTATAGTCATCATCATTTATCTTAATCTCCTTAGTAAGACCAGGAATGATCTATGTGTAGGCCAGACACACATAAAACACAGCCTGACAGTCATAAAATACATGTGCCAGGAAGAAAGGAAGGCTTATACAGAACAGCGAAAGCCAAAAGAAAGATTATCTAATAAATCCAAAATTCAAGCAAATTGTCCGCTTTCTCGGCTTAAATATTTTAGAGAAAGGTAAAGTTTGAAGGATGTACATTCTTCCCATAAGTTAACTTCATTGGCTCACTTCCTGCCTTTCTGTTTTATTTTAGGAACCTGCAGTGTCACGCAAGTTCCAGGAGAATGTATTAGCCCAAATGGCCGAGAGTGAGACAGAAGTGCGCCGTGGCCAGCGTGATAAATGTCATCACGTGTCACGCACCGAGTGTCATCCAGTCCAGCAAAAGGTTCTGGGCTTGATTCCCAGTCAGGGCACATATCTCAGTTGTGGGTTTGATTCCCAGTTGGGGTGCATACAGGAGGCAACCGTTCGATGTTTCTCTATCACATGGATCTTTCTTTCTCTACCTCTCTATCAGCGGTTCTCAACCTGTGGGTTGCAACCCCTTTGGCGGTCGAACGACCCTTTCACAGGGGTCGCCTAAGACCATCCTGCATATCAGATATTTACATGACGATTCATCACAGTAGCAGCATTACAGTTATGAAGTAGCCACGAAAATAATTTCATGGTTGGGGGTCACCACAACATGAGGAACTGTATTAAAGGGTCCCGGCATTAGGGAGGTTGAGAACCACTGCTCTAGAGTCAATGAAAAGCATATTCTCAGGTGAGGATTGAAGAAGAAGAAGAAGAAGAAGAAGAAGAAGGAGGAAGAGGAGGAGGAGGAGGAGGAGGAGAAAGAAAAGACAGAAGCGAAGTCAACTGGACCAAACTTTTTAGGAACAACCCTACTCGGAGGAATTAGGGTAGATCCTGGTTGCAGATGGAAATGACGGAGGTAGCAAAATGTCACCTGCGAGTGAGCCTGGGCCCACTCTGCTGGGAACTGTCCATGGTTAACCCGATCTCTATATTTAGAACGCCACGACCCTGGGTTTCAGACAAAGGTGCCCCATTCAAAGCAGGCTCTAATTGCTATCTTCCAGCAAAACCGCACTTAACCAAAACACGCCTTTCAGAAGGTGGGACAATTTATCACCCCCTGGGTGCACGACACGCAATTACATTTGTCACAGCTTTAATTGGATATTATGTGTCAGTGATGACTCATCAGCTCCAGAATTTATGAACGATGAATCCCTTACTACCACACTTCGGTTGGCTTCAAAAAAAAATTAAAAATCATTTATTTCTCTGAAAGAATAGAAGCTACCCTTTGGGAGAAACACGAATCCCTGCTTGAGAAAAATAACAATGTATTTCATTTATTGACAGCAAGATGATCACCTGCAGTGTTTCTCATTACCCCTAGATCACAAAGGAATAAGTCACTGTCAGACAAATCAAGGTTAACACTGTGTACATTTTAACAAGGTGCAGGGTGGGGGGAAACACATTTAAAAAGAACACACACACACCCTCCGTCACTAGGAGAGAATTGTTAATTCAGAGAATTTTTCAGATTCTGCAATAAGCTGTGCAACCCCGTCATCGCTGAAATTAAATGAGGTTTCAGAAAATGAATATTTCATTTTTAAGATCCTGTTGCTTAGAGACCTGGGACGAGAAGGCTGGTTGAGCCCAAGATGGGAGAGATGCTGTGAGGACCAGCACGTACCACTCCTGGAACCCGCCAGAGAGCGCCTAGGAGAAGTCACACCGGGGAGGCGAGGCGGTGACGATGGGACCCATGGGCTCATCGCAGGTGCCGCCACGCCTGTCATTTCTCCCAAGCCCAGGCAGTCCCCCTCCGCCCTCCGCTCTTATTACCAAGACCTAAATTGGGCAAATTATCCTGATGCCACACACCCACTCTGCCCTGAGCTTTCACAGGCACCGATCTTATAAACATGGGAAACAGAGGTGGCCTTGGTGGCAACACAAAGGGTGGTTTTCTTACCAAGGAGGCTCAACAAGTGATGGGGACATAGCAACCCATCCCACCTGTGGGATGGATCTGGGCGCGCCTGGCTGCGTTTTAATCGGCAGCCTAAGTGCTGCCTGCACCTTCGTCACCTCTGAGGCGAGAGAGGCTGCGGAGAGCTTCACTTGGGGGCGACGCAGAATGCTCATTGTCTCCCGGGATCTACAGCGTAACCGCCTGGGCGCTCCCTGGGCACGTGACTGCACGCCTAAAGGTTTCCTTTTCCAGGCTTCCTCGGAGGTAGGTAAGCAGGTATTCTGGTTCTTCATTAGCAGAACTGATTCATGCTGACGAGTGATTAATTAATGCTCTCTGCAAATTAACCGCCATGTGAATAAGGCTTTGTGTTTGTTTGTTTTGTTTTGTTTTTATTGACTGAAGGGAGATAGAAACTCAATCATTGCCTCCTGGAGGCAGCCCAACTGGGGCTTGAACCTGCAACCTGGGCGTGCGCCCTGACCTGGAATCTAACGGTGACATCCTGGTTCATAGGTAGACGCTCAACCCCTGAGCCATGCCGGCCGGGCTCCTTTCTCAGTTCCTTATGGTCGGTACAAAGCAGGGTAACAGCCTCGCTCCCCAAGACCTTGTTGGGGGCCACCTCTTTCTTCTGGGGTTGCTGCTAGCCCCTGCCGAAGTCCTACCCAGAATTCTGGCTTGTGTTCCGAATGGGACATGTATGCAAATGCGAGGTGGCCCTGTCTCCATGACCTCAGTGACACAGCTGGAAGGGCAGGGAGGACGGCATTTCCTCTCCTGGGACGTGGACGTTCCCCGCCATGGAACGCCCCTTGGCAATGGTAAAGGATGAGGCCAATGTCCAGAGAGGAAGGAGACAAACCCCCATGATTGTCGCCCGTTACCCAAGCCAGGAGCCTAAACTTCGCAGGCCGTCGCTGAGAAACACGAAGTTGTTATGGCCTCGGCCAGTCTGAACTGGGCTCCCCGTTAGCAGGCCTACGAGTAACTCGTGCCGATCAATGATTCAGCAGGCTCTCCGCAAATGAGCCGCATGATGGCAACACCGTCCCTCATTTTAAAACGGGCCTTTGGGTTCCCCCCCCCCCCCGCCACAAATATCAAGAGCCAAACGGTGGAATATGAAGAAAAGCCAATGCCCTATTATATCCGGTGAGAGATCCCTATCCTATCCTAGTATATAATCAAGTTTTACTTTTCAAATCCTGATTTCCGCCTTCGAGGTTAAGCAGGAGTCCCTGACATCCGTCAATGCTGTCCTGATTCTGCGACTGCCGTGCCGTGCGCCAAATGGCTCGTTCAAGGCAGCAGCAAGATGATCAGAGGAAAATGCCATCATTCCGGTCCAGCACGGAGGTCCACCTGGAACAGGACACGTGGCGCGAAGCGGACCTCACAGCGGGAGGAGGACTGCTCTGTTCTGTGCCTCTGAACGTCAGAACATGAAAAGGCCGACAAGCTATTTTTCCATACAGTGAGGGCCATCTGACGGGCCAGCTTTGATTACAGCATCCATCTCGGCGGTCTAACTACATCATTTAAAAAAAAAGAGATGGAAGGGGGGAGAGGTGACTGCTTCTCACCGAGAGGGATGGGACCGGCCCCATCCATGGTGAGTGGCTGGTGTCCATATTTGCCAAAGCAGTGACCTGATGGTGTAAGAAAAGGCAGGCTCCTGGAATAGATGATGAGCAGCCATGCCTCCTGACAGACGGAGACTTCATTTTAACCAGGTAAGACGACTGGCCAAAGAGGGTGCGGGGGCCATTCCCGAGGTGTGAGAGTGCGTGGGCCGCACACATTTAACGAAGAGTCTCTTTCATGTCCTTTGGCACCGGAGCTCCTCCCAAGAGTGAAAGTGGAGACTGATTCCTGCGACGCAGGGGACAGCCAAGGGCCAGCACCTCCACGTTCTTTCCGCGCTGCCGCTCACTACCGATTGGCAGAGGAGACGGGCCCTGTGGGTAGAGCCTTAAAGATGAGTTCCCTTTCAGTCCAGCAGCCAGGAGGAATGTGTCCTCGCCTTTCCTGTGGCTGCTGAGCTCAAGCTAACATTCCGGGTCCAGCCAGGACCAAGCGAAGCAGGTCAGGAAGGGAAGTAGCGCCGGGTGAGTCATGGTTTTCATGTTTATGGTACGTCCTAGTTCTATATTAATTATATATTTTTTAATAAATTTTTATGATTTCAAAAAAATTATTATTATTATTATTATTTTGTGTTGATTTCAGAGAGAGAGCAAGAGAGAGAGAGAGAGAGAGAGAGAGAGAGAAACATCAATGATGAGAGAGAATCATGGATCGGCTGCCTCCTGCACGCCCCCTACTGGGGATCGAGCCTGCAACCCAGGCCTGTGCCCTGACCCGGAATCGGACCGTGACCTCCTGGATCATAGGTTGATGCTCAACTACTAAGCTACACCAGCTGGACAATTATACATATTCTTTAATTATACACAAACACACACCTACCTCATTGTTCATAGCATAACTGTTTTCCTTTGGATTATGATTCTGTCCGGCTCCGCCAATTTACAAGGTGGGGTCAATACATAAGTCACTGTCTCCTCCAATGAAGCAGTGAGTAGCTACTGTGTAAAGAATCTATAGGGCCATTGGGAAAGTTGAGAGTGTCCGACCTTCTCACCCAGAGGGTAACAATCCCTTGGAGAGGAAGGAGGGACTCAGAGCAGGAGGCAATAGGAAGCCTTGAAAGACAGCAGCCCATTGGCATGTACTTCTGTCTGCGTGAAACAGACTGATAATTTTTATATTTCAGTCCCATGCATGCTAATCTGATGTGGTTTTTCTTTTGCCAGATTCACAGGCCACCAGAATTATTTACTCCGTATTTTTATGTACCTTGGTTGTGGGCATATCCCTAGTAAGGGGTGTTCAGGAGGCAGCTGATCCCTAACGTAAATGGAAACATCATTTTTAATGAATTCATCCCTATAAGAGGAAACACACAAGGTCATAAAATTTCGGCGGGATGTTTCTGCCTGCTGAAAGCTGAGACCTGCCATGTATGTGGGTAAGCACAGATAATATTTCTCCCAAAGGCATGGCACCATGAGTAGTATGTGCCCTATAAATAGGGAGCTGCTAGTTAGGAAACATCAGTGAAGGGAAATCTGCCCAGCTGGTGTGGCTCAGTGGTTGAGCATCAACCTATGAACCAGGAGGTCATGGTTCGATTCCCAGTCAGGACACATGCCCAGGTTGTGGGCTCGATCCCCACTAGGGGGCGTGCAGGAGGCGGCTGGTCCATGATTCTCTCTCATCATTGATGTTTCTATCTCTCTCTCCCTCTCCCTGCCTCTCTGAAACAATATAAATATTTAAAACAGCGAAAGGGAATCAGAAGAGAGAGTGATGTGTGCGACGGGTGATCGGCTAAGGCTTCACAGAGGATTCGGCAGTTAGTGGAGCCTGAACTGATAGTCAGGATTATCTAATTCTTGGGCCCAGGGGCAGGACTGACGTGGGCACTTACCAGGAAGAGTTGAGACACGGGAACAGTACAAGTGGCGCTAAGCTTGCTCTCCTCCTCCGCCATCATATCTGACCTAGGACTTCAATAACAGAAAGCAATTTACAGTGACTAGTCATTCACTGTGTACCAAGTACTAAGCGAGGCATTTCACCTGGGTTTCCTCTTTTGATCCTAAAAAAACAGAAGGAAATGGCTATTATCCCCATTGTATAGATGAGGAAGCTGAGGCCCAGAATAAATTCAAGGTCACAAAGCTCAGAAAGCGGTGGAACTGGGGGTTCCAATCTGGTGCCTTCTGTTCCCGCAGCCCCAGTTTCCTACTTCCCCCTGTTTGCAGTGAAATCATGACATGAAAGCCGTGGGCCATCTTGGGAAACTCTCATAAAAGGCCTCTGTAGGGGGTGGTGGGCGTGCAGAGGCGAGGGGGCGTCCCCTCTGCCAAGGGCCTGCGCCTCGGAGGCCATCAGCACCCTGGTAGGTGTGCGGCTGCCCCAGCAGCTCCTGCTCCTCCCGGGAAAGTCGCAGTGTGTCCTTCAGCAACGAGAACAAGAGCTTCGGCCCAGCCGCCCGGCCCTGCACCTGGAAAATATCGGCGGTGCCTATCAGCAGCATCGGTGACCAGCGCGTGACCTTGCTGAGTTAATCAGTAAAGAAACTAATCAGTTGGAAAAATGCAAATTTGTGTTCTGCACCGAGTTGGAAACTCATTACACGGAGCCACTCCTTCCGTTTAGTGACTGGAAATCTGGGTCAGATAAGGAACCATGGAGGGCGGTGCTCAGCAGGCCGGAGGGCAGACGCACCCTGAATGGGACCGTCTCCGTCACTGGGATGAATGTCTCCGTAGGTCCCTTCATTGTGTCTCCAGATCAGAAAATGGCCAACTTCCTGTTCCCTTAAGATGTATTTTGGTTTTGAGTTTGAGCAGTTTACCTGCTCCTTTAGTCCAACTGGCAAACCTGGGATCACAAGTCCCAGAGGCGAACATCCCGTGGACGAACCCCATCCCTTGCTACCTGGAACCTCTGTGTCACTAAGTCCGAGAAACCAGAACAGTGCATTTTTTCAAAATGCCAAGTATGGTTTCAACCCATGACTGGCGCTCAGTACCCCGGTGGGACCAATCAGGAGTGGTGTTGCATTGCCCTGGCACCAGAAGGTCGCTGGTTCCATTCCCCATCAGGGCACACGCCCTCGAGCTCAATATCCAGTAGGGGGCGTGCAGGAGGCAGCCAGTGGATGTTTCTCTCTCCCATGGATAGTTCTCTCCCTCTCTCCCTCTCCCCTCTTCTTCTTTCTCATTTAAAAGATAATAATAATGGTGCTTCATTTTCCTCCTTCACCCTCCTCCAACTGATCAAGCAACTTCAAGAATACAGAGACATGCCGAAACCGGTTTGGCTCAGTGGATAGAGCGTCGGCCTACGGACTGAAAGGTCCTGGGTTCGATTCCGGTCAAGGGCATGTACCTGGGTTGCGGGCACATCCCCAGTAGGAGATGTGCAGGAGGCGGCTGATCGATGTTTCTCTCTCATCGATGTTTCTAACTCTCTATCCCTCTCCCTTCCTCTCTGTAAAAAATCAATAAAATATATATTAAAAAAAAAAAAGAATACGGAGACCGTCTCTCTGCACTTTTGCCAACTTCTCTCCCCGTGTGTGCGCCTTGGAAAATCCCGTGTGATTGATTTCCACGCGCATCACCTTGGACGACACCTGCCAGAAAATGCCAACAGAGGAGAGGGCCCTTACCATGCACAGTACCTGCAGCAAGAGGGTCTCGAATTCGGCGCGCCCGTCTTGTGATTCATCACCAATAGGATAGAATGGTCAGGACTTTAAAAGTAAAACGCCTCAGGATTCAAAATGAAGCTCATCTTAACATACCCATTTCTTTAAGTGCCTACTACGTCCCGGGCAGGGGGCCAGAGTGTTGGGGGTTCATTGGTTGATCGGACACAGTGCCTCCACGGGCTCAGGATCCTGCAGGCGAGGCAGATGAATGATCACCAGACAGGGAGACAACGCCGGGACAGAAGCATCCACACGGCGCAGGCCCAGTGCCGTTTCTTTTCTTTCTCCCTTGAAAGTTTTAAAATTAACAGGGACTTAGGCCAGCCTCTTTATCCCCGAGAAAAGATGATGGGGGCGGCTGTCTCAGAGAGTTAGAGAGCTGCCACCAGGAAGGTAGAACGGCATTTCTCTGGGTTGCTCAAAAAAGCCTATCTGATTAAATATGTATGGGACACGTTTTCATGTGACATAATTAGTAGAAAGAGAGAACTTTCTGCTCAGGAGGGTGTTCTCAGAAGAGGCGCGCTTCACTGAGAATCACCGAGCTCTGCTGTTTCTGGGCTCTGCAAGGCCAGTCCCACAGGCTTTCCTCTTCCGGGCATGTCTCCTTGTCTTTGCACCGGCTGACTTCTCTGGCCATGGCCTTTGTTTCTCCTTTCGCCCTGAAGAGAAAGGTCCTCTAAGCCACGTGGTGCTGATGACCCACCCCAGCCCAGCCTGGCTGACTGGTCCTGGGAGAGACCCAGAACCCGGGGCCAGGCAACCACTGGCCGCCTAGCAACCACTTGCGCCCTCTCCTCTGAGAATTTTAATTCAGATTAAAATCTTAAACCCATATGGTTGTTTGGCCTGGTGTATGTGTATGCATATGTACTAGTATGTATAGACATATGCATGTGTGTGTGTGTGTGTATATGCACATATATACATATATAGGGTGGGGCAAAAGTAGGTTTACAGTTGTTCACATGGAAAATAATACAATAATTAACAAATTACAGCCCGGCTGGCATGGCTCAGTGGTTGAGTGTCAACCTATGAACCAGGACGTCATGGTTTGATTCCTGGTCGGGGTACATGCCGAGGTTGCGAGCTAGATCCCCAGTGGGGGGTGTGCAGGAGGCAGCCGATCAATGACTTTTCCTCTCATCATTGATGTTTCTATCTCTCTCTCCCTCTCCCTTCCTCTCTGACATCAATAAAAATATATTTAAAAATAAATAAATGATAATCCAAGAATAAAACTCTGTGTTTTGCCTACTCACAACTATAAACCTACTTTTGCCCCACCCTGTATACATACACAATCGCATTGTTTATATAAGAAACACGGGGGATATGAAGAAAACACGGCAAAATGTCCCCATTGGTTAGATCTGTCTGGACGATGGGGTCCGGTCTGGCACGCTCTAATTTCCTGTATGTTTGGAATACCCCACATGAAATATTTCTAACAATTTCAACATGGAAAGTCATGAACTCGCTTGTCCACAGGCATAGTCTCCTGGCGCCTGAGAAGGCCAGTGGCTGCTCTCATGAGGTCAATAGATCATTGGTGTTGCAACTGTTTCTTATGCCCCTTGTAGTTATGATGACTGAGGGTTGTTTAAAAAAATATAAAGACAATTTTGCAATCAGCCCTGGGTCTGTGAAAAAAATATGTTCCCCTCTATCTGAATTTAGCTTTGATCTGAGTTGTCTTTTCGTGCTGGGGGGAGGGCCTGGGTTTGGCAGGAGAATCATCGCAAGGGAACAATATACGCTCTCTCCCGGGTGAAGGGGACTCTAACCATCTCTTTCCTTGGACTCAGAAATGGATTTCTGCCTCATCTTGCAGTCAATCTGAGGCCCGAAGAATTCATAGGGCCTCCCTAATGCACGTAATGCGGTGTGACTGATGGGATGTGGCAGGCACAACCCAATATCCAGTTTTCTGAAAACCACACTGAGATGAGCCACCCTGGCCAGAGAGGGCAAACAAGGGGCAGACGTGGCCCGCCGCCCACGTGCTCTCCCTGGACTCAGCCGCGTGCAGGGGCACTTGGCGATTTGGATGGCAGAGCACTAGCGGTGTATTCTCTGATGGCGGGTGACAGCTACTGTTTATTCCCAGAAACGCAAATTAATGGTTTTGTTAAATCGACTTTCACCGCCGCACACTTAGGTCATCCCCCGGGGATCTGTCTAAAGGTCTAGGCCAGTTTCATGTACTTCAGAATGAGTGCTCTTACGCGAGCTGCAAGGAAATCGGCTCCCTGAATCTCCAGAGTCAATTGAGGTGCGGCCAGCAAGGACACAGGAGGGTCAGGGGAAATAGGTATAAAATAAGAACCAACATCATGGGCCCTTCTCTGGCATAACAATCATGTCAGTAAAACGGACCAGTGGGTCCGAGACAACGGGAAAGGCTGGAATGAAGGAGATTTTGGTTCCAGCTCAGTTCTTTTCCTCAGTCTCTCTCTGCGTCCAGTGCCCCGTCTGTAACACTGGATTCCAGCTTCCTGCTTAGTTATTCTACCTATGAGGACGAAATGAAATTACAAATGGCAGAACACCCTATGTACATAAGGGATTCGATTACCTTCTATAGTCCGTTGAAATGTTCATTTCCCAAGTCCACATCTGCCTTTTCAGGGCCTGTAAATTGAGTGTATCCATCCTAAGTCGAGCACCTTCTAATGCCGCTGTGAGAAGCCTATGAGAAAATGGATCGAGATCACATGACAAAGCTAAGGTGATGGGATAAATGTCAAGTGTGGTTCTTTTGGATGAGCATTCTGGCTGCCTTTTACACAAGCAACCTTTGGGATGTGTTGATGAAAGAAGCAAGGAAATGCACCAGGAAGTGACCAGAGATACCACCATTGGGTCAGATTTGTCTTATTATTTAGATACTAGAAGCCCGTTGGATGAAGATTCGTGCAATAGGCCTTCCTTCCCCTGGCTGCTGGCACCGGTTTTCCTCCAGCACCCGGGACCCAGGCCTTTGTTCCGGCCGCAGCAGAGAAGCCAAGCCTCTTCAATCTTCAGTCTCCAGTCTTCACTCCGGCCAGAGCCTTCAGTCTTTGCTCTGTACCTGCGTATGCAAATTAACTGCCATCTTTGTTGGGTTAATTTGCATAGTCGCTCTGATTGGCTGGTGGGCGTAGCAGAGTGACACCAATTTGTATGTTTCTCTTTTATTAGTGTAGATTTCAAATAGAAGTTGTGGGGGGGTTTTGTGTGCTTTGATTCTATCTGAGTCATCTAGAAAAGTGCCATTGTTCTCGATTTCATCTTCTATTGGACATTCTGAAGTGAAAGAGCTGACTCATGGGGGAACTGCGCGCTCAGGGTTTGGGGCTTCTGAAGCATGCATGTAAAGGAAGCGATAGCAGCTAAATAGCATCATGGCAAATGTTTTATTGAGGGTGAAAGTGGTGTTTCTTTGGCTATAGAAACTTCCCCAAGACTAGCTTGTCTGAAACATCTACAATCAACATCATCTACTCAAAGATCATAGGAAAGGAAACAAGTGGGTTATATCAAAACCATAGGCTGACGTGAAGTGCTTGAAAACTAAAAAAAAGTCAAGTTTGACAAGGATTTGATTCAGAGTCAAATAAAGCCTTTGTCAGAGCCATGTAGCAACAGGAGAATAAGGTCAGGGATCAGAGGCTGAGGGGCAGGGGGCTCATATGGTTACATGAAGACGATGCTACCGTCTCTGCTCTCTGCTGACCAAGGCTGTAGATGGAACTGCGGCCTCCCAAGTACAAAGCCCACAGGAAATGCAAATTGTCCTGGGTACACTGATGTACACTCAACTCAAGGAGTTGGTTCTTTTCTTCCACTCTGTGCTGGCCACCAAGGTAATAACATTTTCACACGCAAAAGCAAAATTTAATGCTCTCCCTCACACACACACACACACACACACACACACACAAATATGTATTGACAATATTCTGTGTGCTCAACACAGTGTCTTCAACCAGGTGTCCTCAGTCCCTGGGGAGGTCATGGTTTCACGTCAAGTTTGATCAACAATGTATGTTTGTGTATATGTACATCATAATAAATACATGTGAGTGCAAGCATACGTGTTTGCATGTGCACAGAGAGTACATACATTTCATCACATTCGCAAAGGGATCCATATCCCAACTGCTTCCTCCTAGGGAGAGACATTGACTCGTACCATATGTCACCTACAGAATCTGTATCTCATTGTTGCTGTTCCCCATTTTCAAATGGAAGGAAGACCTGCAACTGAACAGTCTTATGTCAGACAAGGTATCCCTTCAAGGCATTTATCCCTACGAAGGTTGCCACGTCCTTATGTTTCTATTCTGTTTACACTCAACCTCTAGCAGGCATTAGAATATTGATATAAAAATGAAGGTCGGGAAAGTGACTCTGAAGGTCAAGGTTCAAAGATGGCGATCAGAAGGTTTACCGCTTTGATAAATCCGGAGTCATTCTTTGACGGGAAAACAATCATAACATGTTAAGTGAGAAAAGTAGCAAATTACAAATTTGAAATCCATTGCAGTCTTGTGGACAATCCCTTTCTCTCCACTGACTCAGTACCTAGTTGGTGGGAGTTTCTTCTTTTTAAGATACTTTTATTGATTTCAGAGAGGAAGGGAGAGGGAGAGAGAGATAGAATCATCAATGATGAGAGAGAATCATGGATGGGCTGCTTCCTGCATGTCCCACCCTGGGGATTGATCCTGCAACCCAAGCATGTGCCCTGACCGGAAATCAAACTGTGACCTCCTGGTTCACAGGTCAACGCTCAACCACTGAGCCCCGCTGACTGGACGGTTGGGAGTTTCTTAATAAACCTCAGAACACGACAGACCCCCCAATGATGGCAATGGGCACCTCCGCCACGCACCTGCCGGGTCATCAGGCAGCCACCTCTCATTCTGGCTGAGGGCTCTACCTCTGTCACAAACAAGCCCAACCGAACCTGAGGACATGCTATGTCTGGCTCGTGGATTGTCGATTCCATGTTAATGATGTTCATATTCTCCCACCGTCACATACGTGATATCTAAATCTTTAGTTTCTTCAATTCTAGGAGTGCCATGCTTGCTTGCTACAAGGAGGCGTGTGTTTCTTCTCTTAGCCACTTGGTAAATACTTTTTTTTACCAAGGCTGATTACCATGGAAGCAGCTGAGTCCACACCAATCGACCCAGAGCTTGAAATTTAATGATATTACAGATCTAACCAACAACAAAGTACTTCTTGTTCTTGATCGCAATGATAAAAACGAACCTTGCCAAGGCTTCTTAAGGTGGAAAAAGCTGGATACAATTTCACTATCTGGTTCTTTTTTTCTTTTATTATTATTAGTTTTTTTTGCGGGGTGGTGTGGGGGGAGGAAGTGGCGGGGAGATTGTCCACAAAACCTCCAACTTCTTCTAAGCGGTATGTCTGTGCTCTCAAAATGTTGCCCCTTGGTGCAATGGAATCGTTTCATGACTTTACAGCGATGTTTGTGCATTCGGTATCATTTACAATAGGCATGCTTCATCTTTTACAAAAAGAATTAAGCTTTAAAGAAATCTTCTGCAGAATTCTTTTGCCACCAACTTGTGAGTAGGATCAAAGAAATAGGTGGGCGGTGGTTAATAATTTGTGTGCACGAAAATGTAATCAAGTCAACTTCCCAACAGTATCTCTAAATAGATGACTAATCCAGCTTCTAAGAAAAGAAAACAGGTCCCCTAGGAGCAGAATTTGTGCCTCCACATGGCAATCAATAAAGGGGGAAGGACGTAAAAATATGCTTAATCGTTTCTTTCTTGGGTTCCATCGTGTGTTGGTGTTTGGCCTGTAAATAGGGTGGTTTGTTGTGGAAATACGACAACCGTATTATGAATCCGTGACCAAAATAGCAAACAAATGGTCATCTTTACACGTTTGAATGTTTAATCACAGTCTCTTGCTTCACATGCAAATATCTACGTATGTGTGAGTGTGCATACATACATAAATACATACGTAGTCCCTTGTGTATTCACAGACACAGATAGATATTTTCATCTCGAATCTCCTTTCCATTTCATTTAAACCCGAGAGAGCTTGGCTCACGCGTGAGGTTTAAATATCAGATTTTCACAGCCAGAATGCAAACAGCAAGGAGGGTGAAAAGCAGTTGCTTCTTGCCCACATGCGCCCCGAAGGCATCTTGTCTGGAGCTGACCCAACTGGCCCAAACCTTCTTCTCCCGCTCATTGTACTTGACTTGGCGTGTCACCTGTCTCTTGTTTGTCTATAGATTAGCACAGAAATGTCACTGCAAACCAAGTGAATGGGCCGCAGCCTCAGCACCTGCCACTTTGAAAACTCTTTAGACGCTCCCCTTGTTTATTTTGGAGGCACCCAGGGGGGCACTTCAAGAACCGCATTGAAACAAACAATACTGCTGATGATTAAGGAGGCTTTTCACATGAAAATTCACTTCGGGGAAAAAATGTTTTGCAGATGTACCGAGGAAAACTGTATCACTAAGAACCACTCCACATACTTTGGTGGACCAAAAACACCTTTATATTCCTCCTGGCAGCCGGCCAAGTTCACTGCCCGCTTGAAAAGAATTCTATAGCCGGAGGCGAGAGCAGAAACTGCAATGATTTAAAAGAGAATTGGCTACAGTGAGGACGATAATGCCCGATATCGTTAAAATGCAACTGGCATCTTAGCCTCCCTACAGCTCTTTGAAAATGTGCTTACTCCTCAACTATTTACAAGGAAAAAATGGGAAGACGATTGAAATCACAGAAAATAAAAATTACCTTAAAGGACTGGGGAGGACTTGCCAAATGATTTATCACGCGTGCTTGTAAAATAATGACATGTTCTCAACTCTTAGATGAGTAAGAAATTCTCTATACTATGAAACTCACCCTTCAAACGTGAACCGTGTTCAGGATGTCCTCGGTTTGTTGTTCATGCAGATGGTCAACACAAAGACAGCTGGCTTGACAGGAAGTTCTAAACAGAGATGGACAACATCCGAATGGCATCGGTTCATCTTAACGTTGGACAGGAACAATGATATCTCTGGTTACTTTTTATTTCTGGGTGATTTTTGAGACTGACATTTGGTCTGGCAAGCTTAGGGGAACCACAGAAAGTCCATGGACCAACTAGAAAGGGCTCTCCTGGTGTTCGTACAAAAAACCAAGAGGAGCCCTGACTGGTTTGACTCAGTGGATAGAGCATCGGCCTGCGGACTGAAGGGTCCCAGGTTCGATTCCGGTCAAGGGCATGTACCTTGGCTGTGGGCACATCCCCAGTAGGGGGTGTGCAGGAGGCAGTTGATCGATGTTTCTTGCTCATCAATGTTTCTAACTCTCTATCCCTCTCCCTTCCTCTCTGTAAAAAAATATAAAGTATATTTAAAAAAAACAAGAGGAGCGTCTGTCCACTGCTCTGATCTATAGTCAGTGGCCAGGGCAAGACTTGGTGTTTAGGGCTCAGTTTGTTCCCCAACCACCACTGACTTCTTCCTTCAGTAAGAATGCAGAAAACTCTCCTTTCAGGTGGATGCCTCTACCGCCACAATTACATTTACTGTCATGAGTACACACACGTCAACGGGGAAGTCAAGAGTGATTTGCTAGAAAACTCAACGCGGGAGCCATGGAGGGGAAGCGCTCATTTGGGCTCACCAACCCTTCCCCCCATCCCCAAACCTCAATAAGCCATGCGTGGTACCTGGCCTCAAGGGGCTTAATTCACAGGGGAAACAGACACGTACATGCATCATAATGGCCAGAGGTAAAAAGTGTGTGCAGGCATAATACTCTCCAGGTCCCTCCGTGGCCTCGCTCATGTGGAATCTAAGGAACAAAAGAAACGGATGAACAAAATAGATCCAGAGACATAGAAGCATGGAACAGACTGCCAAATCTCAGAGGGAAGGCAGGGGTTCGAGGTGGGTGGGGAGAGATTAACCGGGGAATTTCTATGCATAAATGCACAGCCCCTGGACACAGACAATAGTGGGGTGAAGGCCTGGGAGGGGTGGGTGTGGGGTGGAGGGGGTCAATGGAGAAAAAGGGGGGACATCTGTAATACTTTCAACAATAAGATACATATTTTTTAAAAATAGTAGGTGCATGGAGATATGTATCAAATGCAATAGGAACATCAATAAGAAAATATTTTCTGCTATAATCCTAAAAGTGCATAATCAGGTAAAAGCTGAAAGATTGAGGACTTTTGGTCATTCTAATCCAAACTCCACCTTTCTATCCCTGACAGCCAGGCCATTCTCTACAGTCCAAACAGAAGGCTATCCTCAGGTATACCTGCCAATAATTAGGGATTCCTTCCCTACTGTGTGAACAAAGAGTCGCCTGCGAAAGAGGAAATGTCATGACTGAAATGTCCAAATGCAGAGGATATAATTCAACATGCATTTACTATGTCTTGCTGGTCTCATGCCCCATCCATATGCTCAATCTATACAGACGGGCAGGATTCGCCTCCCGGGTTCCAGATCCTTGCGTTTGACTTCCTTCTTGGCCTTTCTCGGTGTGTCTCCAGCACCTCCAACTCGACATGTCCCCAGCTGAGCTCATCGTCTCCCATAATCTTCCTTAAACCTGAACCCACCTTTCATGAGCTAACGACGCAGTTCATTCATCGAAGGCCAACCCATGGGCATCGTTCCTAGCTTTCCCTGCTCTCTGACTCCCCCTCAGATCCAGTCGGGAGAGGTGGGCAAGACCAGAGGTTCCCTCTGCTTCCTACACTTTTGCTTTCCACAGAGAATTTAAATTACAAAAACAAGTAAAAATCAAGGGCCAATAAAAGGCTGCCTTCTGTTTCAACTTCATTGAGGTATAACTGGAGGACACGAAGTTGCTCGGATTTAAAATGCACTCTTTGATCGGTTTGAAAATAGACATCCCCCAGGGAACCATCACCACAATCAAGATAAGAAACAGTTGTACCCCCCTCCCCAGAAGTTTCCTCATGCTCTTTTATAATCCATCCCTCTCCTAACCACGTGTCTGATTTCTGCCACCCTAGATGAGTTCGCACTTTCTAGAATTTTATGTACATGAAATCCCACAGCACGGACTCCTTCTTTGTCACAAGGCTCACTTCACGCCGCATAAGGAGTGTTTGAGATCCGTCCGTATGGTTACATGTGTTAACAAATCTTGGACTTGACCAAGGGATGACATCTTTTAAGCTGTTCCTTCTACTATCATCATCATTTCATAAAAGAAGGACATTTAACCATCAAAGAGGAGAAAGGCTATGTCTTCCGAAGAAGCCCAGGTAGTCTCCAGAATGGAAACTGGTGGTCTTGTGCTCCCAAGGATTTGGGGTCCTTGGACAAAATTGTTTAAGCCCCATCACTCACAGCCAGCCCCCTCCTGGCCAGGAAGCGGGGAGCGCTGCCCCTCGCAGAGCCCTCTACTCCTTTTCAAGGAAGGAGAAAGGCAGATTCCTCTTGAGACCTGTTTCCATGGTAACCAGCCAGCAATTGACAATGTGGCAGCAGTTGGGCCTCCTGAAGGGGAAAAATCTTCAAGGGAGACCAGGCCACTGAGAGGCCCAGGAAGGGACAGTGCCTGCCCAGGCCTCTGGAGGGGGCCCCAGGAATCGCCGGGCTGTCCTTTGATTGGAAAAGGTCCTGGTCAGTTCCCCCCAAAAAAAGATGGGTGGAGAACGAAGAGGGGCCTCTCCAAATAGGGCTGGTCCATCACCTGGCAATGGGCCAGGCGGTTGTGCCCGCAGAGAGAGCATGGGACCTAAACAGACACCCCCCTTAGAACCAGGGCAACTTGGCACAAGTGCTTTCCTCTCTGAAAGGTTCCCTTTCCTTCACAAAATTAGGCAAATTCCGGGTTCTCTGCCTGGGACGACCCCAGAGGTCATCACTGAAGGTAGTTTGCCTGCCTCCCTTCCAGGGAGCGTGTGCCGCCTTCTGCAATGCCATGGGTGCCCACTGGGCAGCGGCACGGGTCTGTGAGGGGCTTGTTAGGCCTGGAAGGGATGGAAGCCAACAACACTGGATGAATATGGCAGGAGAGTGAGGGCCTTAAATTCAGATGGGTCCCCTCCCCCTCCATCTCCTCCAAATCAGTCATCAGGGAGGCGCCACATTTCCAGCGTCTGTGGCTCCACGTGAGAGCAAAAGTATCAGTCAAGGCCTTTCCCACACTCCTCCCCATCCACTCCAAGATGGTCCGTCCACCAGAGCTCTGCTTGTTGGTGGTTCCACTCAGCGACAGCCTGACAGCAAAGCACATTGATTAAGAATGACATTCTGACCGGCTTATTCACTTAGCACGCTACTCTCCAGGTCCATCCATGCTGTTGCAAAGGGTAAGACTTCCTTTATTTTCTTTATAGTCGTGTAGAATTCCATTGTGTAGATGTACCACAGCTTTCATATCCACGCATCTGCTGATGGGCACCTGGGCTATTTCCAAATCTTAGCTATTGTAAATTGTGCTGCCATGAACATTGGGGTGCATATATTCTTCCTGATGGGTGAAGATAAATATCACATGATCTCACTCATATATGGAATCTACAAAATAAACTGATGAACAACATAGACCCAGACACATAGAAGCATGGAACAGACTGATGAATCTCAGAGGGAAGGTGGAGGTGGAGGGTGGGTGGGGAGCGATTAATTGGGGAACTTATATGCATATATATGCACAGCCCCTGGACCCAGACAATAGTGGGGTGAAGGCCTGGGAAGAGCAGGTGCAGAGTGGAGGGGTATCAATGGGAAAAAGGGGGACCATCTGTAATACTTTCAACAATAAAGATAAATTTTTAATGGAAAAAAAAAGAGAAAGAATTACATTGTGGTGGCAGGCACACCCGAGTTGAAATTCAGCTCTACCTTAATCACTAGGTAATCTTAGATGGATTATTTAACATTCTTACGCCTCCGTTGCTTCAAAATAATAATTTATTTTACAGAGTTGCTGCAAGAGTCATTATGAAAATACAGAGTTGCAGCAACTCTGTGAAATAAATTACCATTATGAAGCAACGGAGGCTTAAGAATGTTAAATAAACCAGAAGCGCTCTATCTCCATGCAGCAGCCATGGGCACCTAGGATATGTTCCATGGATATTTGTTTAAAAACACACATGGATGGAAATCGAATCTCCAAACACGGCTGGGGAACCACGTGATGCTCTTCGCTCCTCAGAGCCCCGTTCTATTTATGGTGCCGCTTTGAAAAGTCAGCGCAACGGTGCCACCGAGCACCCTTCCCCCGGGAGCGCCGGCAGGGGACCCTGGAAACCTGTCGGGAGAGCCCGGAGCTCAGGATAAGTGAAGTGATTAACTGAGCAGAATGTGGGGAGGGGGGAAGAGTCTCCACTTCGCAGAGGTTCAGAGATAAGAGAAACTTTCCCCCAAACGCAAGGTGACTGCGAACAGGCCGCCTGTCACTGATCTCGGGGACAGCGCGCAGAGGAACAGGTAGGCTGGCACAGCGCCTGCAGGCGAAGGCCCCGGGGGGAACGCAGCCAACCAGGCAGCCCCCAGATCCCACGGGAACTGAACAAGGGAGAATGCATAGCTCTCAAAACTCGGCATAGAGAAATGAACCAATAAGACAGGAAAATGGACAATTCCCCGGAAATGGCAGCTACCAACAAATGCAGGTGCAGCGCGCTCCAGCATTCAGGTTCATGAACGTGTGTCAAGAAAGGGAAATATTGGTATCAGTGTGATGGTGGTGGTGGTGGTGGTGGTGGTGGTGGTGGTGGAAAGAGGGGTAAAAAACGAGTAAGAATTGCAACTCCCTCTTTTTACGTAAGAGGAAGCAGGACAGGGTCTCTCTCAAGGTCACACACCCCATTAGCAGCAAATCTTTCTCCACGGCCACGTATAATATGTCCCCTCCTGACACATTCTGACCCCGCCTACCTGAACATCATTTCCATTCACATGGGACCTTGTCTCTGTCCACCGCTGTATCCTCCGCACCTAGAACAGTGCCCGGCACACGGGAGGTGCCCCCTGAAGACGTGCTCGATGAGGGAAGGACTGAAATCTCCAGACTCTTGCCCCCGTGCCCTTGAGATGCCGCCATCCTGTCTCCTACACCTACACGCCCTGGACCACTCAGATCCACAGGTATTTTCCATGTGGCGGCAGTTGGGCTCCTGAAGGAGATATGGGGGTGCTAACACGGATGAGTTTCCCCCATCACACTTACAAGAGAGTACGTGTTGTTGTTACCTTACCTTCCTCACCAAGCCCCTGCGATGAATGTTCAAGGCAGAGAGGTTCCCAGTCCAACCTTAAAAACATCTACTAAGAAAGATTCTCCCAAAACATAAGAATATTCTCTCCAAGTGAAAAGAGTGTATTCTTTTCTAGCCTCCAGTGTTGTCCCCAGTATTATTCAATCAATTATTTAGCCTTTATTGAATACAGACTGAGATGAAGTGGAGAGAGAAGAGAGAGAGAGAGAGAGAGAGAGAGAGAGAAAGAGAGAGAGAGAGAGACCGACCTTCTTACTCAAGCTCAGAGGCCCTGTGGTCTTCTCCATGTGATGCTGTGATTTATAATAAGAAATACATCTTTGGCCTTCGGCTGGAGAATTAGCTCGGTCCCCAATGGGCAATGACTTTCTCAGGCATGCCTATACGAAAACCCAGAAGGACTGCTGTTGTACAGCCTCCAGACTGGGGGACCTGTGGAGGTTTGGGGAGAAGCAGGGAAGCTCCAGGTCCTTGCCCCATGCCTTACCTGAGCGTCTCTTCCACCTGGGTGCTCCTCAGTTCTATCCCTTTATAATAAATCAATACTCTGATAAGTCCAGTGTTTCTCCGAGTTCTGGGAGCTGCTCTTGCAAAGTAAACAAACCCAAGGAGAGAATTATTGGAGCCTCTAAATGATCACCATTCAATCAGAAGCACAGGTGACAGCCCGGCCGGTGTGGTTCAGTGGTTGAGCGTCGACCTGTGAATCAGGAGGTCACGGTTTGATTCCCAGTCAGGGCACATGCCCGGGTTACGGGCTCCATCCCCAGTGGGGGGCATGCAGGAGGCATCTGATCAATGATTCTCTCTTGTCATTGATGTTTCTATCTCTCTCTCCCTCTCCCTTCTTCTCTGAAATCAATACAAATAGATTTTTTTAAAAAAGAAGCGCAGGTGACAACCCCAACTTGCCATTGGCATCTGAGGAAAGGAGTGGGGGCAGTCTTGCAAGACTGGGCACCTAACCTGTGGAATCTGAAGCAACATCCAGTAACCAGTGTCCAAATCGAGCAGAACTGTGGGACACCCCGTGGTGTCAGAGAATTGCTCGGTGGTGTGGGAAAGACATCCACACTCCAGTGACCGGAAACAGAACAGTGCGTGTCCAAATATAAAATCCAATTCTCCGAGGAGGAGATCTTAGGCAAGGCCTCATCCGGTCATCTTACCCTGGGCACTGCGCTGCAGCATGGCCTACACAAGCAGCCAATGAGGTCCGAGTCTAGATAAGGCTTAGTGAGGCTTGCCCAAGGTTTGCCCTGTTTTCTTCAACATCGGTGTGTCTTGTGATACAGCTGCATATCCTACAAATTCAGGCCATGGATCAAAAGGAAAAAACAATTGGAAAAGAATTAGCCAGTGGCTTTGGGAGAAAGAAACCCCCACTTCTGGAGGAGCGGCCCTGCAGGAGGCCTTGTGGCCGAAGGTCAACACATCATGTCTGTACGGAGAGCAGGGCCTTGTTGAAGGATCTCCGAACCCTGTGGAAGGGGCCAAGGAGCAGGCTCATGAGTGAAGTCAGTGCATAAACACGGGAACAACTGCTGACCCACAGTTTAAGAAGGCGTTCGAGGTATTTCCCCGAGAATTAAGCACGCCGTCAATCTTCTCATTCACAAGAATGACCCATGCTCTCTCACCCCTGCCGTCTAGGCCAGTTTTCTCAGCCAGTGTGAGGAGCATTATCCAAACGTATGCTGGAAATATGATTAAGAGCTGGCCTGCCTGTTTCAAAATTGCTCCCAGGAGGAATCTCCGCAGCAATTCAGGATGGGCTGTGCGCGTGATGGGATTAATTAGACCCCATCAGAAGCATTTCAAGTGGGGGAATATAAAAATTCCGATGGAAACGAGCCCCAGGATTGCTCTTAATATATCAGAGCTACCACATGAGTACTGAGAGGGTGGGATCATTCACTAAATGGCCTGAGAGTGTGCACGGTAAATTGGTGCATAGCTATAAACACATATAATCTACTCATTGCTGAATTATCAAATGCCTATTTAAGGTCTAATATGAGTTAACAGAGTTTAGGTGCGAGGAACACAGCGATGAACAACAGACAAGACTCTCTCCTCATGGGCATACCTTCTAGAGAGAAACCGAAGCGATCTCCCTCGGCCAAGATGGTAGTAAGAGGTTTAAAGACAGTAAAGTAGGTTCTAGCCCATCGGAAAACACATATTGAATATATAATTACATATTGTTTTTGTGATTAATCACTATGCTTTAATTATGTTCAATTTGTAACAATGAAAATACATCCTGCATATCAGATATTTACGATTCATAACAGTAGCAAAATTACATTCATGAAAGTAGCAACGAAAATAAGTTTATGGTTGGGGGTCACCGCAACATGAGGAACCGTATTAAAGGGTCGCGGCATTAGGAAGGTTGAGAACCACTGCTCTAGCCTGTTTGGTTCAGTAAATAGAGCGTCCGGTCAAGGGCATGTACCTCAATTGCAAGTCCAATCCCTGGGGCGGGGGGGTGCAGGAAGCAACCAATAGATGTGTCTCTCTCACATCGATGTTTCTCTCTCTCTGTCTCTCCCCTCCCTTCCACTCTCCCTAAAAATTGACAGAAAAATATCCTCTGGTGAGGATTAACAACAACAACAAAAAATAAAGTAAAGTAGGAATAGAAAAAAGGGAGGTGTGAGGTTTGGGGTGGGATTGTTATTTTCCGTAGGGTGGCCAAAGGCTTCTCAAAGGAAGTTTTCTTTTCACAGAGACCTGCGTGAGGGGACAAGCTATGAGAGATCTAGTGGAAGAATATCCCAGGCAAATGCACACGGCCTGGAACGGGGCTGAGCTTAGAGGGCTGGGTGATGTGATGGGAATGGGAGACTGAAACAGGCGTGTGGGGAAAGAAGACCTAGGAAAGCAGGGGGACAAGAGCGGGAGGTGCCAACAGGTGGGATGGACCCCCTGGTAGTCACTGGATTCACCAAAAATGGTAAGGACGTGGCTATGGAAGAGACCTATTGAGCTGTTTAAATTGTCCATCAATGGGAGGTGGGGTGAGGTGTGTCAAAGGGGGGTGCGGAAGGTAGTCTGATAGCATGCATCGCAAAGGAACTGGCGTTCAGGGAAGAGGAGATGGACAATGATGGAAAAAGAGCAACGAGGAAAAGATAAAAACGGTTAATCTTCAGACTCTATCTAAAATTATGGAAGCAGTGTCTTCAAAGGGTAGCCAAGTCTCAGAGCACAATGCTAAAGATAACGTTCAAAGACCAGGATACAGGTGATTTTGTTGGTGATCTTGAGCCTCGTAAGACACAGGTAGAAAGGTCTGGGAGGTTAAAGTGGGGAATCAAAACAAATTGGAGGCTTTGGCCCAGTTGGCATAGCTCAGTGGTTGAGCGTCAACCTATGAACCAGGAGGTCACAGTTTGATTCCTGATTGGGGCACATGCCTGGGTTGCAGGCTCGATCCCCCGTGTGGGGCATGCAGGAGGCGGCCAATGATCCTCTCTCATCATTGATGTTTCTATCTCTCTCTCTCCTTCTCCCTTCCTCTCTATAAATCAATAAAAATATCTTTTTAAAAAACAAGTTGCAGGCTTTACAGAGTCACACGTACGTGGTTAAGTTCTGAGTACAGTACTCAGTATTGTCCTTATTTTAAGGCAATAAGAGTACAAACCTGCCGAAACCGGTTTGGCTCAGTGGATAGAGCGTCAGCCTGCGGACTGAAAGGTCCCAGGTTCGATTCCAGTCAAGGGCATGTACCTGGGTTGCGGGCACATCCCCAGTGGGAGATGTGCAGAGAAACATCGATGTTTCTCTCTCATCGATGTTTCTAACTCTCTATCTCTCTCCCTTCCTCTCTGTAAAAAATCAATAAAATATATTAAAAAAAAGAGTACAAACCTTTTATCTCATAATAATGGCAACAAAACAGAATGGATAATAAAGACCCTGAAGACAGTAGGCTAGGAAAAAGAAAGCATTCCAATTTCTTGCATTCCCCACTCCTTACCCCTCAGCCCAGCATTTAATTGATACCCAGCTTTATTAGCTACTGTAACATAAAATGTAGAGGTTGACACGTTATCTGAGTGAACACAGATTTCCGATAGCAGCTGCGCTTCCGACGGATAGAAACTGTAGGAGCCGAGAGATAAAACTGACTTCTCATGTCCCCACAGCGCGTGTCAACTTGGCCGAGAGCGTGTCTCCGAGACGCGGCGTGCTGCGGTGCCAAGGGCGCGTCACCCACACGCACCGAGCTTTCCATTCCGGTGAGCAGGGGGGGATGGCACTCCCAGATGAGATAGCTCATGATGAATGTTCTCCGACGGCACGCGTGCTTCCGGAGGCCGGAGCTCTGCAAGTTCCCTGAAGGAGCTGAAGCCCGAGAAATCCGTTCTGACTCCAGGTGCCTACGTGATGGGAAATGGGCCGAGCCTCTCCCCTCCGCGGTGCCTCAGACGCAGTGTGCAAACCGATCCGCTTCGATCGCAAAGCGAGCTGACTCTTCCGAGCTCACCGGGTGCACCGTCTCCCTGAACATCAGAGGTAGCCGTGGGTTCCCAGTTAGGGCACATGCCTGGTTGCAGGCTCAATCCCCACTATGAGGGGTGTAAAAGGCAACTGATCAATGATTCTCTATCATCATTGATGTTTTTCTCTCTCTCTCCCCCTTCCTCTCTGAAATCATTAAAAATACATTTCAAAAATTAAAATAAAGATAGGGTTTTGTTAACTCTCATTATATTTTATACAGGTATATGCCATGATTTCCTCATTTCTGGCTCTCCCAATCTATATATATAAAAGGCTAAGTGACTGGCTGACAGGCTGGTAGGTATGACACGCACTGGTCACCAGGGGGCAGACGCTCAATGCGGGAGCTGCCAAGCGACAACAACTTTGCAGAGTGGCCTCTCACAGACCAGGACCCCTCGGGGGTTGTCAGACTGCCAGTTTCTGCCCGATCCCCGCAGGCCAGGCCAAGGGACCCCACCTGCCGGAGGGACCCTGCTCACTCTGCAGAAGCCCTTCGAGCCCCAGAGCTGGCCCAGGTGTGGCCGGCTGGGGAGGGACTGCGGGAGGCTGGCTCCAGGGAGTGTCCGGCCCGTCTCGCCCAGTCCTGCCCTGCTTGCCACCTTCTAATTAATTTCCTTTCAATGTGCACGAATCCGTGCACTGGGCCTCTAGTGCAATATAAGCATGTATAGGTAGAATGCCTTTTTAGGTGATAAACAGTGTTTTATCTCTGTTTTCCCCACCATTCCCTTTGCCCGTTCAGGTGTCCTTGCCACCAGTAGAGGTGTTTGCCATGGATTTCTGGGCAGGACCATGTTAACGGAGACAGCAAAGACTGTACATCAACCCAGACAATTCTTGTCTCCATATATCAGAATCTAGCGAAGACATGGAAGCAGATCTTCTGAGGGAGTGGATATGCGAGTGGAAAACAGCCCGGCTGACTTTGCTGGTTCACTGTCTTTCCTTTGAAACTGAAGGGAGCAGATTTATGACATCATCAAGGACTCAGTGTCAGCTTATACTAAATTCAATAAGCACGTTACTTTTGTTTTCTTTTAAAAGCATGTACAGAGCACCCACCAGATACCAGGCACTTCCTGCATGCTAGGGCTTAACCAACATTCACATTTATTCCTCAGCATTATACCATTAAATAGATGCAATTGTTTTCTCCATTGTATAGTCAGGAAAGCCAAGGCACAGAGAGGTTATCAAATTAGTCCAAGGTCACGCAGCTAATCAACGCCAGAGCCGGGAATTCTAACGTGGGCCTGGACCTATACTTTCAAGCCCTAGGCTACGCAACCCCTTTGCCATAGGAAGGGCAGGATCGTCTTTCCGCAATCATTCTAAGGGCAACGACAAATACTATTTAAAACATCTGGAACATTTCTTCTGGGGGAAGTGAGGCCCGGAAAGGTGCTGCCGGTCAAGGAATCTGTTCTTCGTGGAAATCTCCTAGGATCGCCACACGGTAATAGGATCTGGCCGGGGTACGCTTTCTGCAATAGACGAGATGACATCCCAAGATCTATTTTTATTATTTTTATTTTTTTTGCTGCCAGAGGCCGCTTTTCTAGTCACATTCCAAAGCCGGCATTAGCAGGTTCTGGAGGGGGTCCATTGTTCGGTTTTTAAAAAGATTTCAAACTTCTCCTTCAATCTTCCAGCTTTAAATCATTTTCCTTTCATTCATTCTTCTGAGGTTTCGGAGGGATTGCCAATACTCGACTTTGCTCTGACAAAGCTATCCTTGGATATCAGATTAGATTGTGTTTAAGACTCCATGTAAGTTAAAAGCCCAGGAGTTTTAGTGGAAAACTTTCTCAAACACAGTTAAATCCCAGAGCTTGCAAAGGGTGGAGGGGCCTGGCTTGACTGCTAAAATAATCCAATTCATGAATGTGGTTGCTGGGATGACCGAAACCCAGCAACTGGAAGACTGTCTACATTTCCCCTCCCCCAAAAATTAGCCTGGAAGGCATCAGTCAGAGGAGGAAAGGAAGCCTTTTATCCTAAATCAGCGGTTCTCAACCTGTGGGTCGCGATCCCTTTGGCGGTCGAACGGCCCTTTCACAGGGGTCGCCTAAGACCATCCTGCATTTCAGATATTTACATGACAATTCATCACAGTAGCAACATTACAGTGATGAAGTAGCAACGAAAATAATTTTATGGTTGGGTCACAACGTGAGGAACTGTATTTAAAGGGCCAGAAGGTTGAGAACCACTGTCCTAAATGGAAAACATCTAGATTATGACCAGGGCTAACATTTCCATATTTTCACAGACTCCAACACGTGTATGTGTCACCCGTTTGCATCTGTGAAACCGGGTGCATATGGTTATTGCTGTTGGCCAGGTGGCGGTCATGATGCAGTGCGTGGTCACACTGTCTTCTCCTCGCGTGTAGACTGGGGGTCAAGGGCCCGCAGGGAAATCCCGGAGGCAATAGTAGATTCTCTTGAGCAAAATGTTCAACACCAGATGGTGTCACCAAGGCCAGCCAACAAGAGTACTACTTGGCTTTTGCCATCAGAAGAAATCGAGGATAAATGACCAGGAGACTAAGGACAATTGTCCCAGTTAAAAAGTCACCCCCTTTGCCCAGATTTCAGGTGTGAGCCAGTTTTCAGACCCGAAGCCCTTGTACTAGAGAAGAGGTTGGAATTTCCAGCAAGTTTGCTGGGTGGCT
>NW_005871737.1:248252-255684 GCF_000147115.1 Myotis lucifugus | reverse complement strand
TTTCCTCTCCTCGTCCCTCTTCCTCGGGGGGCAGTGACGGCCCTTGTCCAGAGAGCTCATTAAAGGGTGCTGGTTGGAAATGCAGGTGCCTGACTCCACTCCTGGGTTTAGGAGGGACCCGGTTATTGCTGTTGGCCGGGTGGCGGTCATGATGCAGTGCGTGGTCACACTGTCTTCTCCTCGCGTGTAGACTGGGGGTCAAGGGCCCGCAGGAAATCCCGGAGGCAATAGTAGATTCTCTTGAGCAAAATGTTCCTCCCCAGGATTCTAATGGGTATATAGAACCTGCAGGCGAAAACCCAGAGGAAATGCTGCTCAAGCATCTTCAAGACATCAAAGCCAACATGTTTTATGTATAGGCTAATTACTATATGTATGTCAACCATATTTGCTTTCTATGTACAATGAAGGTGTGTCTAAATGGATTTAAGCCCTGGCTGGTGTGGGTTATAGTGTTGGCCCTCGCACCAAAGGGTCATGGGTTCAATTCCCTGTCAAGGGCACATATCTGGGTTGCAGGTTCGATACCCAGCCTCAGTCTGGTCAGTGTAGGAGACAGCCAATCAGTGTGTCTCTTTCATATTGATGTCTCTCTCTCTCTCTCTCTCTTTCTCTGTCTCTGTCTCTCTCTCACTCCACTCTCTCTCTGAAAATCAATGGAGAAAATATCCTCCGGTGAGGATTAAAAAAGTAAAAGAATGTAGGAGGAATATTTCGATAGGTAAGAAGTAAAAGTTCCACGTGATAAGAAAGCAGCGCGCCAGTTTGATTTGATTGGCACTGGTTTCCTACAGTGTCTTAATCACACATAAATAACTGTTTGACTTTCATTGGATTTGACAAAATGTGATCATGATCGAGGAGGATAAACAATGCTTACGAACTCTGGTTTTCCCAGCAGATGGCCTGGGCCCACGTGTTAAGCTTGACAACGTATTCTCTTGGTTGTTTTCCTCAAATGACTCATGTTCTCGGGGCCTGAGCAGCTCATCTAGAAAGTGCAGGTGCCTGTTTCAGGGCGATGATGTCTGACAGAGAGATACACGTAAGACACTGAGCGGAGAGCACACAGCCTCAAACTCCTGAACTTGATCTTTTAATCTTTCCCTGCGTCGGGGAGGCCTCATAACATCCTGTCCTTTTGCCTTTTCCCTTGGAAGCGGGAGGCTTGGAGAGAACTCTCGTTGTGTGTGTATATGTGTGCGTATGTGTGTATGTGTGTGTATGTGTGTGTATGTATGTGTATGTATGTGTATGTGTGTATGTGTGTGTGTGTGTGTATGTGTGTTTGTGTTTTATTCCATTTCTGCAAGACCATGTTAGTGGCCATCGAAGAGAAAAATGCACTAATAAAAACACACGGTTACGTTGCCCTTACATGAGCAATCAACCTCCTCTGCCTGCTCTGAGTGCCACCACAGAGGGCCAGGTGGGGTCGCCTGAAGGGGGTGGGCGGGTGCCAGCTGCTCAGGGGTCAGATATTAACCAACGGGAAGCCTGGATGCCTTCCGCCAACACAGGTGCCTGACCAGCCGCAGAGAGCATCACCCTGGCACCGAGGACCCCTCTGTCCTCCCAGCACCTGCTGCTCCGCTCCCTTCCCGGCATTGCCTGTGCCTGGTCTGCTCCCCACCGAGCTCCCAGCTCCCAGGGCCAGCCACCATGGTCTTGGTACCTGGCCACAGGTACACGTCGGGAAAGTACATCCTAACTACATATGTACACTGTGTCCCGGCCACCTTCTCTACACCAGGAGGAAGCGGAGTTGCATTTAGTGCGGATCAGCAGGTATGGAGCAACACCTTCTCTCTCCCAGGCACCTTGCTTGGTCCTGGGAGAACAGAAACGATGGGTGGGGCCCGCTAATGGGAAAAAAATGATCTGAGGTCCCTAAACATCCTGTCTTCTGTTTCCCACAACCAGAATTTAAAAAGATATGCATTCCGTCTTGGGGCTCTGCTGTGGTTGCTGGGTAATCCCGGAAAATGGTGGAAAACACACTAAATAAAGGACCCCGACCTCTTCAAGGCGCGGGGGAGGGAGGTCTATTTACCCCGATGTTACAACAATGTACCATCATAGGCCTTCGTACAATCTGCATAATTCACCCTTTTGCAATGAGCCACAACCCCCACAGGGCGCTTCCCTATCGATAGCCAACGTCAGAGGGGATTTTTAAGGACACGGTGGCATCCCAGCAATACATTAACCTGCACAAATCAATCCATTTCCAAGTTAAGCGCGGCCCTAAACAATCGCTAATGGCGCGCGGTGCGGTCAGCAATCCTGCATAATGCACTAGGGGGATGCTCAGAGCCGCTCCCACGCTAATGCCATCTCCGTTTAATGGACAGGGAGCTGCTCTTCCAAAGAGGCTGCCGGTGAGGTTCTGGGGGGCCTCCCAGCCGCCTGAGCGTGAGCTCCAACATTAGCTCTGGATTCGTTCCCCCTTCTTTCAATGAGTGTCTACGAAAGGCGATCCAACGTTGTCACTGAAAGGATCAACGTTGACTTGGGTCAACTTTCAGGGACTTAGGTCATATCGATGTCTCCATGCATCTGCGGAGGTCTCTGGGAGTGAAATTTTGCTCTCTGTATCTTTTTTTTTTAATTTAAGTATGTTCTTATTGATTTTTACACCTAGAGGAAGGGAGAGGGATATATAGAGAAACATTGATGAGAGAGAATCATTGGTTGGTTGCCTCCTGCATGCCCCCTACTGGGCCCTGTACCTTTTAGTCCGAGGGCTTCTATCTCCAGCAAGAGAGTCTGTTAAACTCTGGAAGATCAGAGCGCTAAGCAGCATCCACAGCCCCCAGGCCATGCAGAGAGGCCGTGTCTGAACAGCGATCCTGGAAAGGAAGGCTGTGCACCATCACAGGGACCACAATCACTCGCTGTGGCTTATCTCCCAGGGACATACTGAGCCCTAAACAGGTGCTCCCTACCTGACACGATTAGGGGAGAAGAGCACGTACCTGTGCAAACACCAGTGCATGCACACACATACACATGCGCACATGCATGCACACACACACACATGCACACGCACATGCACACGCACACGGTGTGTGGAGTCGTCCTCACTTGTGGGAGATGAGTTTCAATCAGGCAGTCTGACACCCAGTCTCCCTAAGCAGATTGCAGAATATCGAAATGCAGGGCGGGACCTTAGCGTGCATTTAGTTTAAGCCACACATTTTGTTTCAGGTAAATATTGCTAACTGGCTTCCGACTTTTAAAGCCAACCTTATGGGAGAAAGCACAGAAAATGCAGCTCTGGTGGGTGGGGAGGCGGAATGTACAACGTCTGGGTGAGAGTGGCAGCGGGAGGTGGGGGGGAGAGGTGGAGGGGGAAGAGGTGGAGGGGAAAGAGGAATTGTTATCGTGATTTTATGAGTCAAAGGAAAGTTGATGCAATAAGAAACAGAGGCTAAACAATGTTCTTTAGCGTCAGAGAGGCAAGTGATAGGTATGATAACCTCCATTTCCAGCAGGGGGAGGATCTAAAGGGGCAAGGTCCATATGGGCGGGCTTAACCCTCCTCTCCATACTGAGGGGTGGATAGCTACTGGCTGAGTGGCACCTGGAGAAACGGAGTCACAGCAGCAGTCACCCAAAGAGCAAAACCCCGAGACGGGCAATGGACTCCGGCTCTATACAGGTCAGGGGCGCTTTCTTGTGCTTCTGGGTTATTTCCTTTGTTACAAGGCAGGAAGCATCATTTGAATTTTAAAAATTTAGCCCCAGCCAGTTTGACTCAGTGTATAGAGCCTCTGACTATGGACCAAAGGGTCCCGGGTTCTATTCCAGTCAAGGGCATGTACCTCGGTTGCAGGCTCCTACCCGGCCCAGGGCCCTGGTCAGAGCGTGTGCAAGAGGCAACCAATCGATGGGTTTCTCTCACATCGATGTTTCTCTCTGTCTTCCACTCTCTCTAAAAATCAATGGAAAAATATCGTTGGGTGAGGATTAAAAATATATACATTTAAGTTGGTGCTTCTGGGAAGTTGAGCTGGGAGCGGGGAGGGATAGTACAAAGCTATGTTGCTTCTTCTTTGACTGTTTGTGTAAAACCATGAGTGTGTGCGTTGCAATGTAAAGATACCTTCAGAATTTAAAAGATCAGAGCTTTTTAATTTGACACAAAAATGAACAAGCAAAAAATAAAACAAAAGCAACCACCAAGTAATACATTGGAAAGTAAGAATTCTACAAAACAGATTCAAATAACCTGGGAAAAACAACTAAGTAGATAAATGGAGACGCACATGGTCTGTGGGACGCCTTCCATGTCTGCACATTTACAGGAATCGCCGGAGCAGACACCCCTGCCTCGTCTCCTTACACCTCACGCTCCAGGGTCAGCTCCCTCCACCCCACCCAGTTAATGACTCGTCTTCGCTCTGCTTCCCAGCATTCAAAAAGGCCTTGACACCTGGCATCTGAGGCCCCTCCACTCCACTCCCTTTCCTTGTTGGGATCCATGTAGATGGAGACATAGAAACATCATGTTGATTCCTTTACTCTCTTGTGAGTGAGTGTGTAAACACATGGCCATTCTATTTGCCACATTTATTCTAACCCAAGGGGAAGAAATTCACCAAGAATGAGTGGCAATATGATCTAGATTCATCTCATTTCTCACCCGATCCCTCTCCGTGCACCCAGCTGTTCCGCCATCTGGAATCTGATCATCCCTCAATTACCGGGCAAAACAATGACTCCGCCACTTTTTTTTTTTTTTTTTTTTTTTTAGCTGTGGAACCTCAGTAAGTTAGTTAAATGGAAGTACCTTAACTGAGTTATTACTAAATGCCTTAAACTCAGTTTTCTCATCTACAAAATGGAAATAATAGCTGAACTGACCTAATAGGACTGTGGTGAGGATGACAGGAGACGTTGCTCGGACATGCTCAGCACCGGCCTGTGGAACGGGGAGCACTTAGTACAGGGTAGCTGCTGTTATTTTTAACAAAACTAGGAATTCTCCGCCCTGACTGTACCAGGCAAGAGGCTTCTGGTCTTCTTGCTCTTAAGGTATAAATCCATCTTTTTTTTTTCTTCTCTCTTTTTTTATTGGGGCCAGCAAACATACTCCTACTTATTATAAAATTAGAGGTGCAATTACTTTGAGAGAAGTGACAGATAATACTAAAAAAATAAAAACTACTTTTTTAGTTGGTAGGCTGTACTTTTCAATGCAAAATGCTTTACATAAGTCAGGAATAGCCCACTTCATAGCACATCTCCTTATAAGAGTAGATGTAATCGGGCCGTAAAAAACCGTATCCATCACACATGGATGAGGCCCTGAGAAGAGCCACTTAGCCATACGCAAACATGAAGGCCATTCACAAACAATTCCTTCCTCTTTTTAAAAGTTGAAATCACTTTCTTCTTATTATAAAAGTAATACATACACATAGGAAAGAATTAAGAAAATAAGACTAAAAATAAATTTCATTTCTAATCTTACCACCTAAAACACCCAAGCATAAACTGTTAAAATTTTGATCTATAAAAAATTTGGAAAGGATATGCATGTATATGCATGTATATGCCAATCAAAAAAGTCCAAATAAATAAAGATATATATGTGTGTGTGTGTGTGTGTGCATATATATGCAGATATTATTAGACATTATAAATTAAAACTTAAAATTATAAAACTATAATATAGACAATATATAACTTCATAAATGAAGACATAAATAGGCTCACACATATAGTCCACAAGGATTTAAAACATCCCTTTTATTTTACTATACATTATGGATCTTTCTATATTAATATGCTTATTTATTTTTTACTTTTTACATATATACTTTTATTGATTTCAGAGAGGAAGGGAGAGAGAGAGAGAGAAACATCAATGTTGAGAGAGAATCACTGATCAGCTGCACGCTCCCTACCAAGGATTGAGTCTGCAACCCAGGCACATGCCCTGACCACTTAGTTCCTGGGTCAACGCTCAACCACTGAGCCACATGGGCTGGGCACATTTCTTCTATCAACAGTCCATTGGCCAGAACAAGTGACAGGGACCCAACATGGCTGCCAAGGAGCCTGGGAAACCAAGGGGAGCACAGGGATATCCCGTGAGCATGACCTGTCTCTGCCATACTTGGCTTCAATGTTTCGGAAATTTCACACCCATAAGCTCAGGTCTGCCTGTGACCTGGGTCATTAGCGTGACCTCAGCCTTTCAGAGGAACTAAGTAAGCCCAGCAAAGTTAAGCAACTTGCCGAAGATCACTCAGCCAGGAAGTGAGGGTGTGACCTCTCACCGACGGAAGAGCAATGCTGGGCATCTCTGCACACACTCGGGGTAAAGCCCAAACCACCCTGTGCATTTAAAACAGTAATAAATCGTGCTTCTGATTTGATTAGGAAATTGTGCATTCATCTCCCGACAGCACAAAGCGAGCATGGCTGAGCGCAGTAAAAATCCATTTTGCTATTGAGTGCAGTTTGTCAGACTAGAGAAATGGGATTGAATTTCAAAGCCACAGGCAAGCTGGCTGCAATCTGCGGCTACACAGTTGATGGGTGGGTGTTTTTTTTTCTTCTTTCTCTTCTTTATTTACAACTCTTTTGATAAGCCTTCAGCAAGTTACATAGGTTGTTCTCGCGGTACCTCGTTTGACTGGATTAGAATACTTGATGACAGTTTGGATAAGTTTGAGGCAGATGGCTCTTGACATTCTTCATGGCATCAGTTACAAACCATGCAAGGAACTCTTTCATCCTTTGTTTATCCTCCCCTTTAGAAGCCACTGTAGCCGATCGTTAAACTTTCATTTTTCACCGCGCTGATTAAGGCATTCTACAAGGCAGATGTTATTCCGGGCCATTTTTAACAATTTACACTTAGCAGCACCAAAGCCGGCTTTATACTTGTTCCAGTGGATCAATTCGCCTTTTTTTTTTTAAAAAAAAAAAAAACACTTCAAGGTCAATCTCTGAAAGGCTGCGACTCCCTGAACAATTAAACGCTGTGTACAGTGAGTTCTCTGGGTTACAGGAGCTCTGCTACTATCACACTTACAGTGTTTGCTTGTCCACACACACACACACACACACACGCACACACACACAGTTCAAGACTTCTCTGCCTCAGGGGGGTAAGATAAGTACAGAAAAGGCAGTTCTTTAAACAGAGATGAATCTCAAAAAATAGTCAATATATAAACCTATCAGAATATCTTCCTATTTAAAAAGCAGTTTTAGAATCAGAAATGACTGACAGCCTAGAAGTGCAGACCCCTGCACCTCCCAGCTGAGATGCAGAACAGAGGGGAAGAGGGAGTTTTCTTTTCTTCCGCGTTTAGTGGTTTAGTCAGTTATATATACAGTGGGCCTTTGACTTACGAGTGTCCCGACTACGAGATTTTGAGATAACAGCTGTCTCTCGGCCGATTTTTGCATT
>NW_005871737.1:215921-247650 GCF_000147115.1 Myotis lucifugus | reverse complement strand
CACATGGGAGTGTCCCTGAGAAAGCGTAGCCTGTCCCTTTCCCGCTCGAGGAATAATTCAAAGTGCATCTCCTTTAGAGACAGAGAGGATGTCCCGCCCAGGAAGGCAAGTCTATAGGAAACCTGGAAGACAGTCCGCATGAAGTGCGCTCGTACGCATTCCCACCTCACTTGAAAACGAGGCCGTGAGACAGGGCCAAAGGGTCGTGCAAACGGGAGGGCTGCTTTTCCAAAGAGAAAGGAAATTCAAACACAGACGAGAATAACGACCAGTGAGTCAACGGCAGCACCATGATCTTCGTGCTACCATTCCCAGACCAAGCCACAAGCAAGCAGGCACTTGAAGGGCTCAGTGGGACCTTGCAAATCAGCTGGTCTGAACCTTTGACTAAATTCACGGGGCATTTAACCTCTTTCTTCCTCTCGTCTCACTTGCAAGGGGAAGAGGCAGGAAGGGTGGAGACAGCAAATAATTTGATTTTTCAAAATAGTCCTCTCTGAGCTTTAGACCGGTCTCTGTGTGACTCGGGCTACCCATCAGAAGGCAGCCTGCTCTCTAATGAACCCCATTCCTTCAATACTGTGAGCCTAACACAGAACCTGCAAGTCATCTACATTAATAAAAGAGAAACATGCAAATTGGTGTCACTCCGCTACGCCCACCAGCCAATCAGATGAGTATGCAAATTAACCCAACAAAGATGGCGGTTAATTTGCATATGCAGGCGCAGAGCAAAGACTGAAGACAACGTAGAAGGAAGCCAAGTGCTGCTGAAGGGATCGAAGCTGCGGAGAAGCAAGTGGGGCGGCAGAGGCGGGAGCGAAGCCCACCTTGGCGGGTTTCACTCCCTTCTCTGCTTTGCTCTGGCCGCAGGAAGCCCTATTCTTGCAGGAATCTTCCTGCAATGGGCCTCTAGTATTAAATAAAGGACAACTATGCTGATTTGCATAGTAACAGGCAAGGGAAGCTGCACAGACCAAGTGCACTGACAAAGGTGTCTCCCGCCCTGTTCTTAGCTGAGGTGGGTCTCTGCGAACTAGTCTTGCTTCGGTTACGTGTCATCATAGCCTTTTATTCACCCAAACCATTTGGTCAAGTACTGAGAGTCAGTCACATAGGGAATCAGGGAAGCACCCGTAAGGCCAGTTGCTTTGCTATAGGTTTTGTTGTATTCAGGTGTGGCAAGGCCAACAGGTCAGAAGACAAGTGCCATTGAAAAGATAACTGTGACACTCGGAGATGACAGGAGGGGAGGACAGGCCCTGGAGGGGAGAGGGGCCACGTGGGGAAGCAGGGGGAGGGGAAGGAAATGCAATCAGGAGGCAGGCAGCGGAGGAAACTGGACTAGAGCCTTATTGTGGTTTATGCAGGAAGACAGGGGAGAGGCAGGGTGAACAGGTGTAGGACTGGCTAGTTTGAATTCCGTCAGCAGGTGCGGAGTACAGGGTCTGTTCTGGTTGTCTGGTACCTGGCCCTGGGACAGGAGAATCGGGGGCCTGGAGGGTAAGAGCCCAGTGTAATGATGTGGTTGGGGGTGTGGCTTTGGATGGGTCCATTTGCATTCATAAAGGGCACTCCCAGGAGAAGGGTTGGCCATCTCTAGGAATTCACTAGCCTTGGGTGGGTTGTCTTCTGGCATCTGTTAGAGGAGCCCATTGGAAAACCATAACTTGTTGCTTAGATAGTGTCATCATTGTCATGAAAGAAAAAAAAAAGTTCATGAAACCTGTGCACTTGACCTTTCAGCCCTCGCGTCTCTGGATCTTTCCTTCCCCACACGCGGCTACAACCCCGGGCTTCTCCTTTCACTCTGAACCCCAGCCAAGAAGACATCTGTGCCCGCAGCCCTTCCAGTGCGTTCCATCTGCTGTTTCCCCAAGTCCGGAGCAACATGGAATTTACGCTGTTGGCTTCTGTATGGACCCTTCATGGAGGTGTGTGTGTGTGTGAGTGTGTGCGTGTGAGTGTGTGCGTGTGAGTGTGTGTTTTAATGCGACTTTTCTAGAGTTACAACTTTTATAAGGAAATCCCAGCACTTGAGTGTTCCCATTTGGGCGATAATAATTGGAAATCATGCTGGGACGATGGCATTCACGGCTCCGGACAACGAAACGCACCTTCTCTACTGAGGTCTGTGAGATAAGCTGCCACCAGAAGGTTCTCCAGTCGAGCAATGTCGCCCTGCTACGTGAAGCCAGCGTCCTCCTCCACCTGTACAGGCCGGAACGGGGTCTCTGGAATGAAGGAGACATTAGGTTGGCGTTCAGCTTGCCATGGAGAGACGACATGGGCCAGGCGGTCCTTTGGACACATCGGCCCTAAAGGACACATCCTAGAAACAATACATATATCATATGCCTCCTGGAATTGAACAGAAAGACCGCCCTACTCACTGATCTTCTGTCTGCTTTGTAAATAGAAAAAACAACAACACTCATTTATAGGAAAGGGAGAACCTCACATATTTTCATGATAACGGTCTCTCATAATTTTTCAAGTCCTCCCGAGACGAGTGGACGTGGGTTAATGAATGTATGCCCGGCTCTTATCGCCTGGCTGGAAGGAGCCTCGGCGCTCAGATGGCCAGAGGAGACGTCCCAGGATTTAATTATTCTAAACAGTCTCGTGCTTTGGTACACAAAAGATAACGGCTAAGCACCACCAAGCATTTACTGATACACAAGTCAGGACAGAGATAAAAGATTTCCTCCCAAAGGAAAAGTACACGTAAGGAAAAACTGCTGTCATTGGGGCTTTGAAACGAAAGTTAGGAAACAAAACCAGTCGAGATGTGAAGGGCAAGGTAGGTGCGGGATTGGGGGCACAGTTTCTGCTTCTGTCCCCTATCCTCTCGGTCCTTTTATTAAAAAAATATATATTTATTGATTTCAGAGAGGAAGGGAGAGGGAGAGAGATAGAAACATCAGTGATGAGAGAGAATCATTGATCGGCTGCCTCCTACACGCCCCACACTGGGATCAAGCCCAAAACCCGGGCATGTGCCCTGACCAGGAATCAAACCGTGACCTCCTGGTTCATAGGTCGACACTCAACCACTGAGCCCCATCTGCATGCGTGCCTTGGGAGAGGCGAGTAGTGACTTTTCTCTTACCCTACAACTCCCCTTTCTGGACCTTACTTCTCCAGCTCCTCCCACATTCTGGAAGATCTAATCCCAAATAAATTCCATAGTCCAGTGTTTTCATCGTGGTTCTGATTTCTGGTTGAATCTCAAGCCGTTACCTGGGTCTGACAATGATTATCCCAACCAAGGAGACCAAGGAGTATGCAAATCAGATCATTTTTCTTTAGTGTAACATGTAGACTATAGAACATATCCAGACTATAATCACCTCTCTGTCCCTCTAAATTGAGTTGCTGCTATTTTTACTAACTTAATGAGTAAATAAATTCAGCATTGGGTAGAGAAGTGACCTCAATGATTTCTTTTTTTTCAATAAACAACTGTTCAGTAACACTTCCATTTATTTTACTTTTACTGGTTGATTTGAGAGAGAGAAAGAGAGAGAGAGACATTGATTTCTTGTTCCACTTATGTATGCATTCATTGGTTGATTCTTGTATATATGCTCTGATCAGAGATTGAACCTACAACTCTGGCATCTCAGGGTGACGCTCTAACAAACTGAGCTACCCGGCCAGGGCCATGTATTTTATTTTTAGTAATAAAAATGTCTTCTACCTCCTACATGATTGAACACATTTTGCTTTAAAATTAATAGTCCCAGCTGAAGAAACAATGGTTTATTTTTCTGATCAAGGGACTGAACTCCTAAAACTACGGCCTCAACAAATGTTGCATCTTCCTATGTTCTGTGGACAATGAGACCGTCTATTTTGATGACCCCTGGTAAATAGCAACTTGGTTTCTCCAGTGGTTTCCATTGCAAGTCAGTTATGACAGATGGCCAACATGGTGGCTACTTGCTTTCAGGGGACTGGACCAGACGAATTCTCATCTCCAGTGCAACAGCCATTGGCAGTCTTTCATGGAAAGTTCGTCTATCAGGATTCCTCTCTCATGGCTGGCCAAGGAGTCCTGCTTTGGCGGCCAGAGCTTCATTCTGCTGGATATAGTCCCAAAATCTCATGGATAGTCTTTGTGTGGTTTCTCAATATTTCCATAAGCAATGTTCTGAACAGGTGGTCTCTTCAGGTGGCACTCCTCTTGTTGTGGAATCTTTAACACAGTCCCCAAAGCAGGTTCCTGTAAGTTTATGGTCCTTCTGACTCTAGGATCCTATGACTTCCCAGAGTTGGCAAGGTTTTTTCCACTTAATTCTGACCATCATATGTTTCTGAAACTATAAGGGTTTTTTTTTCCCCTAATGCCTTAGTCTTGAAGATGCTATAAGCCTGAGGGAACGCGCAAAGATGTTTTCTGGTTTCTGGGTTAGAAAATAAAAACCTTCCCATGCCTCAAGGCCAGACATTAGGGGAAAAAATCAAGATAACTAACAACTCATTAAGTTGGTAAAATAGCACCAACTCAATTTAGAAGGATAGAGAGGTGATTATAGCTTGGATATGTTCTGTAGTCTACATGCTACACTAAAAAAAACACAATTTCTTGTCTACCAAATTATACTTTTTCTTTCCTTTAAGAAAACACACACAAAAACAGGTGCAAGAGAATACAAAAGGGAAAAAGAACTTCCTCTTTGGCGGGACTTTAAGTGATTTTAAATAAAATTTTGCATAAGGATCCATTCAACCCAACCACAGTTGGTCTTGTAGGGATGGGGATCTCTCATGATTCAAAGTGAAGATCTAACAGGGAGGCAACTGGGAAAAGTAAAACCATTTGAGTCTTGGTTCCTGAAGATCATTTTGGAAATGATTCCTGTGTCTTTAGAGGCCCTGCAGAGTGGACTGATGGAAATGTCAGGTGTCTTTGGGGTAACATGAGGGATCTCCTATCTGCTTTGGAGCTCACAGATGCATAGCTCAATATGCTGGTTCCTACTACATGAAAGAAAACTGAAAGCTCCCCACAAACCTGAAAATCAAGAATATGGATGTAGACATGATAAACACAATGAACAACGTGATAAGCAAATAGAGAAGGATTTCAGAAGCAGAAGAGATTATACATACCCCCGCCCCCATAAAACATCTTTATTCTTCCCCTCCCTCCTCAACATGCCTCTCCTATTTTCCATTTTATGTCTTAGACCACATGCCCCCTCAGACCACCCTATTTAATTTGAATATTGATTCATTATTCTCTACGAAGACACCATGTTTACTTTTTTGTGTTTCTAGCATTCATTACAATTTTATATGCACTCCTTTGGCAGATTATATATGTTCTGTCTTCCCTTTATCATGTTACCTTCAAGAGAGCTAGAATGCTATGTGTTACCTGAAACTTCACACTGTGTTTGGGATTCAATAGGCAGTCGTCAAAGGTTGGTTGGATGGATGGATGAATGGATGGATGGATGGATAAGATAGATGATGAACAAAGGAATAAAGCTTCATGGAGGAATTTCATACTGTAGGTCTTAAAGGATGAGAAAACTTTGGTAACTGAAGACAGTAAGGGCTGGGAAAGAATGCATTCAAAGCACAGCATGAAGAGAATGGCACACACATGTAGGAAAGTAGGTCGGCCACCCTAGAGAAACAAGGATTCCTACATGATGTGATTCAAGTCCCCTCCCCAATCCACGACCGCTATGGCCCAGATGGGCAAGAAATGGAGTAGAGCAGAAAAGAAAACATCAATTTGTCATTGGGTAGTGACTTCATTTGTCAATTATAATATTTTTGAAATTTCTTTAAACTACACAAATGATGCATGGATACCTTTAGGCAGCAAAAAAAAATGATTAAAAAGTCTTAGATTTCTATAAGGCTAACAAGGAGACCCTTTTCAGCACTCTGCCCCATTCAGTATCCAATTCCCAGGCTTAACCACGTAACCACTAGAAGACACACTCCCAAACTTCTCCCACGCATGTACACACACTCACGTCTTCACTCATACATTTACACATGCACACATACACTCACACATACGCACATACACTCACACATATGCACACATTCACACATGCGCCCATACACTCACACATACTCACATACACTCACACATATGCACATACACTCACACATACGCATATACACTCACACATACTCACATACACTCACAGATACGCACATACACTCACACATATACACATACATCAATGACAAGGCTGGAGCAGGCAGAAAGAAGCTCAATATTCCTAGGGAGGCATGTGAAGGCTCCCGCTGCTTTCACCGTGGAACTCATCCTGGGGCTGGGGCTGTGTCATTCCCCTCACGAAGCTCAGGGACCCTCCGCCTGCCTGGACATGGGTGGGAAACGGGCCGAAGAGCTGTGCGCTGTGCAGGAGCTGCCCTGGGATTGTAATGGCGACACCTGCACACACGAGGGGCGTTCCTGGCGAGTCCCATGAAGCTCTTGGGTTTCCATCAGCTTCGGGAACAGACTCTTCCTGGACCCTCGTCCTGTCCTCATTGGCACACTCGCCTGAAATTGTGCAGACGCACCGATCAGGCAAAAAGAATGGCCATGTTTCCTGGGCGCTCAATGCTAACGGGCCTGCTCCCCAGCAGGTTCCTTATCGACAGTCACCCCCTCTTCCTGCCCCCGTGCTTTGTGCCAGCAGAGAGATGCTGGTCTTCAGGAGAAAGGGGAGGGGCCCCCGAAAACAGACCCCGCAGGATGGGGGATGTCCCCTCCCATCAGCTCCACTCTCCACACGTCAGCTGCCCAGAACGGACACAACGCAAGGCTTCAGAGACAAACCCCAGCTCTTCTATAAAACAAATATGTCACAGTTCGTTTCATCCAAGATATTGAAAAGACCTGCCTAGCCTCCGGATCCCCATCCCCCCAGGGAGGCCGCTGGGTGTAATACAAATGCGCTCCCCGTCCTCGCCCAGCAGCTGCCGTGCCCACAGCAGCCTCCCCGCTCTTCTGTGTTTTCTGGAACCATCGCTGGATTTGATCAGAAGGGGGCTCCAGTGGGGCTCTACCTGGGGGGGTCCTCGTCATGAGAAGACATAGTAAAATATGACTGTGGAGTAACTCTGGATGCCCAGGAAATTATATGTGAACTGTGCTGGTCATTCCTTTTCTACTGGGTGCCCGCCATGAGCCAGGCACTGTTCCAGGGCTGGCGATGCCCCGGGAGCACACAGACATGGTGAGGTGCTGCAGAGAATGAAAGAGACGGAAAACAGGTAGGGAAGGCACAGGGTGGCATATGCCAATGAGTGCGATGGATACAAATCACAGGGAACACTGGGAGCTGCAGGGTGGGAGAAGTACAATTTTATAAAAATATGTTTATATTGAATTCAGAGAGGAAGGGAGAGGGAGAGAGAGAAACATCAATGATGAGAGAATTATGGATAGGCTGCCTCCTGCACGCCCCACACTGGGGATCGAGCCCACAACCCAGGCATGTGCCCTGACTGGGAATCGAACCATGACCTCCTGGTTCATAGGTCAACGCTCAACCACTGAGCCACACCAGCTGGGCAGAGAAGAGTAATTTTAAATAAGGTGGCGAGAGAAAGCTTCGCTGAGAAAATGCTATTTTAGCAAAGACACAACGGAGGTGAGGAAGGGAGCCGTGCAGATTTCTGGGACAGGGCTTTCCCAGGCTGTGATGACAGCAAGTTCAAAGGCCTCGCTCCGGCAGACGCGCGTGGTTCGAGTGGCCTGATCACAGGAAGGATGAACTGGTTAGAGAAGTACAGTAATCCCCATCCACGGTTTCAGCTTCCGTAGTTGTAGTTACCCACAGCCAACCACAGTCTAAAATATTAAATAGAAAACAACTGATAAGTTTGAAACCGCATGTTCTTCAGAGCAGTGTGATGAAATCTCAAAACATCCCACTCCATCCTGCCCAGGATGGGAATCATACCTCGGTCCAACACACCCGGGCCGTGGGAGCGCCCTGCCTGCTAGTCACTTAGCTGTCTCCCTTGTCACATCCACTATGGCAGTGCTTGTGTTCAAGTCTCTCTTATTGTCCCAAGGCCAACAGGAGCCTAACATGACGTCACAATGCCTACGTCACTGACTCACTTCCCCTCATCACGTGGACACTGGTCTGTTTACACTGATAAATACTCAGACCCATTTTCATCTCCACCCTTAGGAACCAGATTTCCAACCAGATAGCAAACCTTCTCCACGGTGCCCAACACACGCTCTCTGGCACCCGCACCAACGCCGATAGGCTTGGAAAAGCACCCGATGATGGTTATTTGGCTGATAAGGGGCAGACACTGTCCGAAGTGGAGCCCGGGGCCGGCTGCTTGTTCACTGGCAGAAACATGACCTGAAAGTACACACCTGTGTCAGAGAGACCTAGCGCGGGACCCAGATCCACATCTCCACAGGCTCAGAAAGCCCCACGTCTTAGAGAGAACCTTCCAGAAAGTTCCTGTTTCGTTTCAGAGTCTCTCTGGCAGGAGGAAAAGTGCCAAGGGAGCGGTGAACTGCAGGTGGAGAGGGGGTGTTAAAGGCGGGTTCCACACATGTCCTTCCTATGAGGTGCCCCACATCTGTGTGGAGAAGTTAGAGTTATCCAGATACTTTTCAGATTCCAAGATAGGAACACAGCTTCACAGGCCTTTACACAGGGAGCTGGGGGAATAGGTAACTTTTCTGGCTTGAAAAAGAAGAAAGAAATTACCTCTGTGAGTGCTTGTCTCTGCCCCCCACACCCATTTTTTTTTTTTTCTGGCCACTTCTTCAAGGGAAGGCCTCAACACGCACAAAGAAAACCACTTCTGCCTGGCCAGCATGGTTCAGTGGTTGAGCGTCAACCTATGAACCAGGAGGTCACGGTTTGATTCCCAGTCAGGGCACATGCCCAGGTTGTGGGCTCGATCCCCAGTGGGGAGCATGTAGGAGGCAGCCAATCAATGATTCTCTCTCATCATTGATGTTTCTATCTCTTTCTTCCTCTCCCTTCCTCTCTGAAATATATATATATATATACAGGAATATATATATATATCTCCACCTTTTCTCAGGTTTTCAATAAGAAGCCACAGGTGGGGAGTGAATCCAGAATGGAGTTAAGCCCTAAAACTCACTCACTTCTCTCCATTTTCCAGGATGTAGGCAGGATACTGAATCTCAGTGATTTTAGTCTCAGTGGCAAAGTGGTGCAGAACTACAAGGCCCATCTCCAAGCTGCTAAAGTGTTAAGGCCTAAGGCTTGACTCCTTACTCCTTCTATCCCAGAAGGATCTGGGTTAACCAGTGACCCGAGGGAAAGGACAGGAAGTCTTGTCCCCTGCCCATTTTTTTGCCCACCTTAACCCTAGTTGATGCTTCGATATTAGATTCTAACATCTGCTCCTGACCATGCCTTCACCTGCCTTTCCTCAACCCTTACCCTTCTCCTGGCTGATGTCCTAATCCACTTATGACCAGAAACCTCCATTGACTCTCCTCTATTTCTCCTCTCTTTCCTCCATGGTATAATCGTCACAGTCCCCACATCAATCCTTCTCAAATGTAGGCCTGATTCTCTCCACTCCCCAAGTCTCCCATGACTCTCAGGGGCCTATCGAAGTCACAAAACCCTACCAGGCATCTCACCCTTACCCCCTATTCCTCTCCAATGGGTAAGGTGACCATGCCTAAGGTATTGTCCATACCAGAACACTTTTCCCTGGACCAATGCTGAGATGAATGGGGTCCTTGCACAACAGGAATAAGTCAGGAATGTCCCAGGCAACCTGAGGTGTAAGAATCCCCCTCCTGGGCCTGGAGAGTATCATGCTAAGCAAGACAAGCCAGTCAGAGAAAGACAAGTATCACATGATCTCACTCATATGTGGAATCTAAGGAACAAGATAAACTGTTGAACAAAATGGATCCAGAGACATGGAAGCATGAAACAGACTGTGGAGTCTCAGAGGGAAGGCAGAGGTGGGTGGGTGGGCGGGAACAGATCAACCAAAGAACTTGTATGCGTATATGCATAACCCATGGACACAGACAATAGGGTGGGGAGGGCCTGGGGAGGGGGTTGGGCCAGAAGGGATCAATGGAGGAGAAGGGGGACATATGTAATACTTTCAATAATAAAGATTTATTCTTTAAAAAAAAAGAATCACCCTCCTTGTAGAAACGTCTTACCTCCGGGAAACGTGAGTGTTCCTCATCCATTCAGTATGCCCTGCACTTGACTGCCTCCCTCTCTGCCCATGACTTCCCATCTGCAGAGTATCCTGTCCCTGATCGCGACCTCTTCCAACTCTGCCAGCCCTCCAGATCCAGCCAAGGACCTCCTGGCCCAAGAAATCTTTATAGACGCTTCTCCAATGCGAGGGTGGAAAGTTACAACTCCCTTTTCCCTCCCACGGAGCACCATGACCTTTTCATGGAATTTCTCTGCCATACAGACCCAAAGATGTACCGAGGACTTGAGGGAGCTTCCATGACCCATTCATAGGTGTAACCACCTGTGTAATAGGAGTTCAGAAAGGAAAATAGGTGTTCAAACCTAAGCTAAGTGCTTCAAAAGGAATCAATAGCTGGCGAGTGGCTTAAAGAATAGCTATCTAATTGGACTGCAAAACGTAAAAGGGGTCGGCGCTCAATTGCTTCTTGAGTTCCATTAAGCTCTCATTCCTCTTTCAAGAAGGGAAGTAAAAACATAGCCAATACATCACAGGTGTGGTTTAATGCAAGGAAGGCAATATGAAACTCCAATTAGGGAATCCACATCTAAAAAAAAAAAAAAGGCTTTGGTCCTGGAGATAAAAACTAGAAATGTTGTTTACATATTCACGGAGGGTGGAATGACTGTGCTATGCGGTAAGTAAAAATAATGGGCTTAAGGTACCTAAGCTAGCGAATGTTTTAGGATTCCTGGAATTAATTAACTTTTTAATTATCTGAAAAAGCTACAAGTCCCAGTTGCAGCTGGTTAAAGGGTAAAAACAAAAAATCAGGTTTTGTTTGTTCACCAAGGTGCCTAGAATGCTGCCTTTATGTAGTGTGCCTTCCATTTAACTAGCTTTTCACCCATAATCTAAATAACTTCTCCAGCACTAGTTCCATTTGGTAATGAGGGGTTAGTATTTGGGGGGGGGGTAAGATGAAATCATTTTAGTACTAGTATCCCTCCGACATTTCTACGGCAAAACCAGTATTTCATGGAGATAAATTCTGCTTTAACTCCTTCTAAAAGCAAGAACTACCAAGTGCAGGCACTGGGATTGGCACAGCTATGCTTTCATTCCTTTAATCTCATGAAAACGATCACCCTCATTCTACAGATAGAGGTTCAGATCAGTGTATGTGTTTTGTTTTTTTTAATATATTTTTATTGATGCCAGAGAGGAAGGGAGAGGGAGAGAGAGAAACATCAATGATGAGAGAGAATCACTGATCGGCTGCCTCCTGCACACCCCCTACTGGGGATCGAGCTGGCAACCTGGGCACATGCTCTTGACTGGAATGGAACCTGGATCTTTCAGTTCGCAGGCCGACGCCCTATCCACTGAGCCAAACCAGCTAGGGCAGTGTATGCGTTCTTTAGTGTAGAATTACTTCAAATACATTTTGAAATAGCTCTGTTCCAATTCTGATTGCTGTGTGAAAAGCTACACTGGGACTTAGCACCTTAAAACAACCATTTCCATGTTTCCACATTTCGTGGATCCAAGTCCAGACGGGGCCCAGAGGGAAGGATTTTTCCCTGCTCCACAGCGCCTGAGGCCTCACCTAGAAGATGTTGGGGACGGAGGATGACTTGACGGCTGGAATCTGAAACCACGTGGAAGCATCGTCACTCATCCCTGGCAGTTGATGATGGCCACTGACCGGGTGCACAGGTGGAGCTGTTGGCTGCAGCCCCCACGTGGCTTGGGCTTCCCCACAATATGGCAGCCTCAGAGGGGTTGACCTCGCCTTCCATTACCTACACCGGGAAGACACAGAACTACCTCCACCACACTCTATTGCTTTCCATTGAGTCATACGCCTGTCTGGATTCAAGGGGAAGAAACAGAGACAAAAGACACAGATTCTTCTTTCGGTGGGAGTAGTGTCAAAGATTATTGTGGCCATTATTTTAAACCATCAAAAGGTAGCAGTAATAACTTTCTAAAGTGCCTCTTAGAGCAATCCCTGCTTCAATGATATATTTTTTTACTACTCACAATATTCTAGGTGTTATTTTTACTAAAAAGACATTTCAATGAAAAAAATTAGGACAGATGAAGTATTGAAGAAAGGGCTGTAAACTCCAATGAATACACGGGCCATGCAGCTAATAAATATGAATAAAAGGGGCCACGTTTATTAATAGAGAACTCCTCTTATCGAAGAGATGTGAAATCTCCTGATTTTTAAAGACACTGTGGACAAGGCCACTATACACAAGCCACCGGTTTGCTGCTCCTGGAATTGATAGGTAATGCTATTTTTATTCAATAAATATCTGGGAAAACGATTACCATTTGCCTGGGAGTTCTCTAGGCCCGCTAAGTCAATGACAGGCTAATGCCTGTTCTTTATGAGGAATGAGTTTTCTCATATCATCAACAAAATTCCCTGGTTAGAAGAAAATGAATTTACTCTTATCTTGAGCATCGACTTTGTAGAAACAGAAATAACTGCCCATCTGTTCTAAGACTTTACACAATCATTACTTGTTCCATTAGCGCCATAGATGGGCTGTCATCAGTAATTGCCCTGTGTGCTGGGAACACGCTCACTAATATTGTGTCAAATGTAAGTCCCAGAGTTCTGAGAGATTAGTCAATCAGCATTTAAACATTTTACGGCTACACTCATACACTTGCACCTTCGTGTTCAAATGCTTCAAAATCGAAAGGTTCTTTATCTTCTGTAATGAATATGCAATGAATGTGCCCTCGCCTACTGTGCTAAGTCACCCCCAGAGACATCTGAAAGCCAAAGGAATCGCATAGTATGAGTGGCCCTTCTGCTGTTAGAAGTCATTAATTAACCAGTAACCTTCAGGGCCTCCACTTCCAGCCAAGATGTTATAACAGGGACCTTTGCTCCTGAAATCACTAAAACACGGGCAAAGGATACACAACAATGGCTTTCAAGACACTGGGCATCGGTCAAGAAAGGACAGCCTGGCTGGCGTGGCTCAGTGGTTGAACGTCGACTTATGAACCTGGAGGTCACGCTTCGATTCCTGGTCAGGGCACATGCCCGGGTTGCAGACTCGATCCCCAGTAGGGGGCGTGCAGGAAGCAGCTGATCAACGATTCTCTCTCATCATTGATGTTTCTATCTTTTCTCCCTCTCCCTTCCTCTCTGACATCAATAAAATATATTTTAAAAAAGAAAGGACAGTGATCCCTGAGAGAGAAAACGAATGAAGGGAGTCCCACAGTTGCCCCAGCTCATGCCCGTCCCTGGCACAGGAAGGGGAAACCCATGTGGAGCGAGGCAAATCCCTGACCGAAGGTATGACTGGGAGGGTCCAAGGAGAGTGTGGCAGCTAGAGTGTGCAGGCAGAATACAAGGAGGGAAGGGTGACCCAGAATAAGATGGTAGATTTGAGGAGAGTTCCCCTGGAGAATTCAGCATATTCGTGGCAAATATCTGGTATCCAATCAAAACTTACCAGGCATACAAAGAAATGGGAAAGTAGAATCCATTAGGAGGAGAAAAATCTATTGAACCTGACCCAGAACTGACCCAGATAATAAAATTAAGAGAGAGGGATATTAAAATTATAACTGCATTCTAGATATTTGTTTAAATAGAGGAAAGATTGTGTATGTTAAGTAGAAACATGGACTATACATATACATACATATATATATATATATATATATATATATATATATATATATATATATTTTAGAAAAACACACTCAAATTGAATTTGGAGAAATAAGAACTATGATGTGCAGGAGGAAAAACAGTGGATGGGATTAATGACGGATGAGAAGTCGCAGGAGAAAAGATTGGTGAACTTGAATGACACATAAATAGAAAACACTCCATTTAAAAAAGAAAAGCAAGAGGAGAAAAATGAACAGAGCCTCAGTGAGCTGTGGCACCGCTTCGAGCGGTCTAACAGAGTGTCAATGGGGTGCTGGAAGGGGGACAGCGACAGACAAATATTTGAAGAAATAATAACTAAATTTTTTTCTAATTTAACCAAAACTACAAGCCCAAGAATCCAAAATGCTTTATAAACTCCAAGCACAGGAAACATGAAAACAATTGTATCAAGGAACACCATAATCAAATTGCTTAAACAAAGAGAAAAGAGAAAGAGAGAGAAAAAGAAGGCTCATGGTCACAGGAAAACACAAAAGAATACTCAAAGACACATTTGCTTGCTTGCTTTTCTTTTTTTTTCTTTCTTTCTTTCTTTTTTTTTTTTTGAAAGTTTAATTGATTTCAGAGAGGAAGGAAGAAGAAGAAAGATAGAAACATCAATGATGAGAGAGAATCATAGTCTGACTGCCTCCTGCACACCCTCACTGGGGATAGAGCCTGCAACCCAGGCATGTGCCCTGTCTGGGAATCGAGCCGTGACCTCCTGGTTCATAGGCCAATGCTCAACCACTGAGCCATGCTGGTTGGGCCTTTGCTTTCCTTTCTCATTAACAACCATATAGTATCCACCAGGAGTCAAAACCAGCTCCCTCATACCTTCCTGACATGCCCGAGTACAGTACTTGATTAGCACATGGTTGGATGTGCTCTGGGTTCAAATTCCGACTCCACCACACATTGGCTGGATGTCAATGGCTTCATCTCCATGACTGTGTATGAGATGGAGAGAAAGATCAGATGTCCTTCCCAGGATTGGTGGGAGGGTCCCATGAGACGTTCCATGGGAAGGCCTCAGCACCGGACCTTGTGTGTACTTAGTGCTCAATACCTGCTCCGGGTCAACAACGATGAATGATTATGATGCACATTGCTGGTGACATTCTACGTCTTTTCCCATTTTGTATGGAATTCAACATTTTTGAGAATCTGGCTGGTGGGATGCATGGCATAGGGCAATAACGCCTATCGCTAGTTTACAGGTGAGGAGGGGTGGGGAACCTTTTTTCTGCCAAGGGCCACATGGATATTTGTAACATCATTCTCGGGCCATACAAAATTATCACCTTAAAAATTAGCCTGCTGTACTCGGTCACACATTTCATTAACCCACCCCTAATGCCTTGGCAGGGCCAGACCAAATGATTTCATGGGCCTGATAGGGCCCGCAGGCCCGACGTTCCCCACCCCTGGTCTAAAAGTTCTACCTTTGAGAGTCTTGAGAATAGAAGGTCTTGAATTTGATTGAGTTTATCACTTGTTTTCCCTTTCTGGATTTTACAGGGAAGAAGGGGGCACTTCCAGCCTCCCTCTTCCTCCTCCAGGCAGTCTTCCTGGGTGTTCGGAATATTCACCGGCCCACCGACATGAGTAAGGCCTTGTATTTGTATCACAGGAGGCACAGCTCCGTGCTCTGCCCTCCCCGCATCACCTTCTCCTGGGTTCCAGGAGAGGAGCATGAAACGCAGGCACCAAGGTGGGGTTTCCTACGACCAGGTGCGTGAGCAGACAGCAGAGGGACAGCGGAGCAGGGCCAGCCACTGCGGGGTCAGGGGCTGCGCAACCCTATCCTCCGGGGGCTGACCTGAGCCGGAGCCCGGTGCCACCTCTGTGCCAGGGAGGAGGCAGCACGCCTGAGCCCCCGAAAGCTTTCGAGTGGCAGGAGAAGAAAGGGACGCTGCCAGCTCACACAGCTGAGCACAGGAGGTTCAATCGACAGAGTGCCCCCACCCCCCCGCCCCGTTCAAGTAACATGAGACCTGGGAGAAAGAGGCAAGAGCAGCGCTGCAACCAGTCAGGTTTTTGTTTTTTTCTTTCTCTCTTTCTTTTGCCAAAGCTTCTATGGGCCATGGGGGAGGGAGGAGAGGGAAAGGGTTGCATGACACAAAAGAGACTGCTCAGAGCTCATGCCAACTTGGTACCTTAGAACCACGGAGTTGCAGGAGGTGAGCGAAAATGATCCTTGCAAAGCCATTTGCTCTGCACACCATTAGGAATGAGCGCAAAGCAAACCATGAGGAATCAATGGCAGGAGTGTGAGTGTGTGTGTGTGTGTGTGTGTGTGTTATTGTTGTTTTGCCTCATTTGAGGAAAGTGGGTGAGAATACATGAACAGTAAAAGATGTTAAAGATGTAAAAACAGAGAGTGGAGATAGAGTGCAGGGCGGTGGCCAACAAGCATTCCTTTCACAGCTGGTACCTGTACTTGCTAGCAATTCGTGTCGCCAGGCTGCTCCGGGTGGGCGGTTCTATCAGGAGGGAGTGAAGTCAGAGACAGGAAACTGGCCTGCCTAGGAAGTTCAAGGATTTAGGACTGGACAGCACAGCGAGGGACAAGTGAGGACAGCATGATGAGAGCCGCCACCTACAGCAAAGAGCGATCACTGAGGAATCCAGGCCAATTTCACGAGTAGTTCAATAGGCAAATGGATACAGAAGACATGGCACATACATACCATGGAGCATCACTCAGCCATAAGAATGAAATCTTGCCACCAGGGGCTGATTGTTTTCCCAGTATTGCATTTTCTGGGGAAGAACTTTTATTGGCTCCCCCGTGGTCAGATGACCATGTTTAGACCAACAAGTTGTGACCATTGAGAGAGACATACCTGTAAAATGGGGTGGAAGTGGAGCAAAAAAAAAGACAAAGCAGTATTTCTGATATAAAGAAAATCCTTTACAACTCTCCCCAGGGCTCTCTCCCTCCTCTGAACATCTATCTATAATAGTAAAAATGTAATATGCTAATTAGACCAGACGTCTTTCCGGATGACCTTCCGGATGAAGCTGGGGCTGTGAGGGAAGCCCGGGTCCCGGGTGCCAGGGGGAAGTTGGTGTCGGCAGCCGGGGAAGGAAGGCCTACTCTTGCACAAATGTCATGCACTGGGCCTCTAGTCTTATCCTAAAAGCTAACACTGACAGAACACTTATCAATGCCAAGAACTTGATACCATTTTTACTTGATGCCCAGTGAGTAAATGTGATTGTGCCCATTTCGTAACTGAGAAAACTGAGGCACAGAGAGGTGATGTAACTTGCCCAAGATCACACAGCAGGTGGTAGAGAAAGGCTATCAGCTGTGACCACAGCACAGGGCTGCTAATTTTCTGGACGATGCACTACAATCTGATCAACTATTTTAGGACGAACATGTCTCTATGGGTATTTATCACGTCACCCGCTTTCCCATCTCCCCAGCTGGCCTGGGGGTGGAGGCCAGGTCTTCTCCCTCTCCAGCACCCCACACTGGCGCCTCGGACATGCCCGGCAATCAAGGCCCGAGAGCGCCAGGACCCCAGGTGACACGCAGCCAGCGCGCCTGCCAAGGCGGGGACAGATGGGTCTGTTAAGTGGCAAAATCAAGTCCCTGCCACTGCACTGGCAATAAGCATTCCCCATAAAATAGTTACTTCCAGTTTGCTTGGCAGGTTGGACACAGTCCGAGGGAAGGTTAATTTATCTTTCACGGCCGCGGGCCTTCAAGCTGTGGTTTCCCCGGTGAAAGGGGCCTCTCTTCAGTGAGTCCCTGCGAGACCCATTTAGTCATGACAGGATTTGCTCCGCATCACGGAATGGCGGAGTCTCCTCGGAGTCCCCGTGCCAGCGAGGGACCAGGATGGAGGGGATTATTGATGTCACACGGGGATATGAGTCCATAGCAAAGGTCTATGGGGCAGTCGGTAGGATGTTAGAGAAGCTTGACTTCCAGATGCCGGTTGGAAGTACCCTGTGAAATCTATGCAAGAATGGTCTCATCCAAGGAATGGGTACGGGAATACACGGCCACTCTCTTTCAGGAATACAAGGGACGTTGAATAAGATCAAGGTAACTAAGCAGAAGTTGGATTGGGTAAAGGTGCTTAGAAACTTCCAGGAGAGGGTCCAGGATGGATGGAGCCTTGTCACCTAAGCTGGAATGGCGGAGCTTCTGGTCTCCTCTGGGTACCCGTGCTCCTGCCTGTCTTCCTCGGCTGTTTCCTGAGGCGCTGCCTTCCTCCCTTGATGCCCATCAGTTCAGGTGCTGGCATTGGGGGAACCAGGAGGGGCAACTGATGTGTGTGTTTTCAACACCCAAACACCTACTCCCATTGGATCCAAAGGTCTCACCTTGATAAGAATTTGGTGTCCTCAGTATGAATATCGGACCCATTTGGATCCACCATATTACTAAGTGAAATGGAAGTAATGAGAGTGTATCCCTTCCGGGGTTATTTCCAACACTTAATGACGTCAATGTATACAAAGCCGTACAGCCAGTGCTTGGCATGTTGTGAGTTCTCACTAAATGTATAATTGATCATAATTGTACACGGCAGGCAATGCCTTCCACGTAGACCTCTCATAGGACTGAGCTCATGGGAAGTGCCTAATTAATATACGAGCACCGACCAATGTATTAGGAAGAAGCAGATTAAACCTACTGACTCAGTCTCCTATCCCATCGCAGGACTTGTTTTGAGGTAAAGATTCGAGCCGGCGGCTCAACTGTATTCTCGCCATCTGTGTCACACAACCTGGCATTACTGTCCCTTCCATGACTGGGATTCCTATCTCCAAAGCACTTTCCCATGGGCCTGACATCCTTACAGCTGCACAGGATACAAACTCTTTAAAAAAAAACACCAAAAAAACCCCATAAAACTTATTTCAGAGAGGAAAGGAGAGGGAGAGAGAGATAGAAACATCAATGATGAGAGAGAATCATTGATTGGCTGCCTCCCACATGCCCTCTATTGGGATTGAGCCTGCAACCTGGGCATGTGTCCTGACCAGGAATCAAGCCCTGACATTCTGGTTCATAGGTCGACCTCAACCACTGAGCCACACGGCCAGGCAGGATACAAACTCTTTGTCCACAGGGATGTGGAGACTCTCCCCTCTGTCCTTGGTCAACCATCTTCCTAGAGCCACCTCAGGAGAGCAGCTTGTCCCTGGAGTTGCAGAAGAAAGCTGATTTCCCTTATGTTGATGCAATCACCATACTTATTTAACGAGTGTATTCCATGAATTTTATTTTCTCAGATTATTTTAACTTCGTTTTCAAAATGACTTCAAAATAAACTGTGAGTTGTAAAAAAAAAAAAAAATGCCCCCAGTAGAACCTGGTTAAGAAATAAAGGTTATGAGGGCAGTGAATTGTCAGATACCACTGACATCCAATCCTGCATTTATGCACTCGTATTGGTTTTTGTAAGATAGTTAAATGCAGACAGATGAATGGTGCCCTGCACGCATAAACAGTAAGAACCACCCCTGCCAAGTTGACGGAACCTCAAGCAAAGAGGGGGCTTTGAAGCGAGTGAGTCTGGGAGAAACCATGTTGAAAGAGCTTCTCCTTTTTCTAAACCCAAATTGTCAACATCATTGGAAAAAAAATGGCCTCGCGTTCACCTCTATCTCATTCACCACTATCTAGTTAGACCTTTTCATTCCACTCTGGTAATAGGTTTTAGTATATCTAAAATGACATTTTTATTTGTATCACGGATCCTTGCGATAGCATGGAATTTCTTGTTCCCCTACCCTCACCTCCCATTAATCTATTTTGTGGCAGCTGACTTAGTCCCAGTCCTGCCCCCTCCTCTCAGGCCTTCATTACCCTAGAGGGGCACTTCTCCATAGGAGGCAAGGTTTCCCCCTCCCCTCCCCCAGGGGACATGAGGCAGTGACTGGAAACATTTCTGATGGTCACAACCAGGGGTGGAATGAGGAGGTGCATTCTGGCATCTAGTGTCTAGAGGCCAGGGATGTTGCTAAATATCCTACAAAGTGCATGGTCCCCATGCCCAAACGAAGCACCTGGTCTCAAATATCGATGGCGTTCAAGTTGCAAACCCTGCGTTAGAGGCTGGGGTTTGCAACAAGAGTGTGTGTCTAAGATACCTTTGCAGCGAGAGTCCCTTTGGTACTTAATTAGAAAGCAGAAGTGAGATCTCTGAGGCCACAGTGGTAAAGTCCTCATGCGAAGTCGCTGGAGAAGGTGTCGAGTTCTTCTGCCGAAGGTGTGATTCTGGTTCTGGTATCTGATCCCTAGGCTCTGAGTGTCAAGTGTTGGCTGCATCAAGGTTTCTGCTAGAGGTAGCCCCTGTGTGACTGGATTTCCCCCTCGGCTCCTTGGCTCCTGGCTTTGTAGCATTCTATTTTGTTCCTTTGGCCCTCCTGGAAATCCTTGTTAAGTGACTTGAAGACCTATAATAAATCCGTTTCTGCTTAAACTAGTTAGAGTGCATTATTTTGTCTGCAATTAAGGACCTTAAGTAATACAGTCAGTGATTATAGGCGATCAATCTTCAAGAAAATGGGAACATGAGATCGATGCGGATCTGGTTGAGTTTTAAATCAATGCAGATCCAGTTGGCACTGGAAGATGGAACTCTTGCAAAGCGTTGGAGGCCTAAGTGGCTGCTGCTATAGACTATTACAAAGCACAAGAAATGAAAAGCTAGGAAGTGAATTGGAATGGTGAGATGGTCACAAACCCTTTCACTTACCCACCTGTCCGCCCCATTCCCTGGAACCTAGGCTGTCCCTGTGATTGATTCAACGAAGAGAAATGTAACAATATGAACCCTGAGTAACTTTGGAGGCGGGGCCTTCCATCTGCAATGCCCACATTTATCTCTCAGATACATAGTGAACTCTGTCATGGGGTTCTTGACAGCTCACGCAGGGCCAACTCGGCCTGCTTCGTTGAAGAACTCTAGACCTGGTCCATGGAAGCGTGACTTGTGTCAACATGACAGAGAATCATGGTTCTTGCCCGATGCTGAGAACTGGATTTCAGAACTGACCCAGCATCCCTTGGGGGAAAAAGAAAAGAAAGCGCCCTTGAGGAGGGAGCCCACAATCTCATCACAGGTATGAGTTGCAAAGCTCCCTCCTCGTCTTCCCACAGGAATATAATGGCCCTTTGCCATGGTAACCGTGCAGTGGGGAAGGGGAGACACACAGATCTGTGTGGTATCACTGGACTGAATTATTCTGAATTATCACCAATTCCTGGGACCTCACAACAGAACTGTGAACCGAGGCCAGGGTGGGGCTGATTAGCAGAGTTTAGGCCGGAGCCATCTGACAGTGGGTTCGGTGGCTACGTGGACCCATCTTGGTAATCTCCCCAGTTCCTGAACTCACAGGAGGAAAAGGTCCCCTCAGAACAGCTGTGGAGTGAGGGGTTTAGGAGAGAAGGATCAAAGGGAAGCTCCTGGAGCTCTCCTCCATACGAACACAGTAAACCAGAAACAATGCTAATCCCTGTAGGAATGCGAAGATTAATGCCACCGACCAGGGCTTGGAAGATCAACCCTATCGAGATCTTAGTTAGTTCGCCTGTTCAATGTGCACAGAAGATAGATGGGTCTTGGAGAATTACAGTGGATTATTCTAAGCTTAAGTAGGTGCTGACTTCAATGGCAGCTACTAGTCCAGATGTAGTCTTCCTGGTGGAGCAAATCAATACAGCCTCTGGCACCTAGCATGCAGATATCGATCTGCCTAATGCAATTTTTCTCTATCCAATTAGCGGAAGATACCAGAAGTCATTATTAAGTAACCCACAGGCTGCCAATTTCGAGGGAGACCCAGAGCAGGAGGACGCTCTCCAGCTGGTCCAACTCAGCCAGTGGGCCTACAGGACTTCTCTGATGCCATTATTTGATCTGATGAGCCCACGATTCTGGACTTTGCTGATGTAAGGGTCTTGATACTCCAGAGGACAAAATCTTCCTCTACGGAGGACACGAGTGTTCCACTGAAGATAAAGTTGAGACTTCCTGTTGGCCACGTTACATACCTCAAAAGGAAGTGTTGGCTGAGACGATCAGTCCTTCCGGTGAGAAGGAGGGAGGGGGTCTTTTATCACATAATGGGGGTAAGGAAAAGTAAGAGGAGAACCCAAAGGCTTCTACTGCTGCCAACTCTACCTGCTGGTGGCACCCTACGCTTCATCGGTTGCTCTTCAACCTGCTTTCTTCATTTGGGACACGACTTTCCATATTTCCCTTTTATTGGAAGACAAACTCCAGTAGAGAGGGAAGAGAATCTACCTTGTTCGCTGCAAAACTCGCAACACGTCGAAAATTGCTTAGCACATAGTATGTGTTCAAGAAAGATTTAGTAGATGAATAAAGAATCTTTCCTCCAAAAATATTAGAAGCTTCAGGACAATGCCTTCTAGAACAGATATTCCTTTTATAGTCACTTTTCTGTGCCTGGGAGAGTATTACTAAAGAGATAAAGAAAAGAGCTGGCAATACATAAATTCCATGGGAAATAATATCGGCGTGTGTGTCCATCCTCCCTCGATTATAAGCTCCTTGGGGACAAAAGTCATCTCTCTTCCTCCTCCTGTTTTCTGCAGTGCCTAGCAAGCACGGCGAAATGCACTCATATCCTAAGAGCTTAGCTATGTCAAATGGAATTGAATAGAATCGCATCCAGGTCTGCAGAAACGTTCAAACTCAGGCAAGAAGCAACGACAATAAAACTGCACACTCATGCCCGCTCCCTCCGCAGCATCGGCTCGGGTCTTTGAAAAGAACGATCTATAATTAGACATTTTGCTCTTTTTATATCAGAGGGATGAGAAAAGAGCTCTTACTTTCTGGGTGGCTGGGGAAGCAGAAAATAAACCGCTGCCTGAAACAGAAATGAAGATGCTTCCATTCCTTCAGTTTTATCACCAGAACCCCGAGGCCAGCCTGCATTTCCTCACCGTTAAACGGGCCCTCTTTCTAGTCTAACCCATCATACCTGCCTCAATATTGCTCTTTACGCTGGAAGTCTGGGCTGATGAAAAAAGACGAGACACATTTAGTGTCTAGGAGACATCATGTAGCTGCTGTGGCTAGAGACCTTCTCATTAACTCAGATATGAATGAGGAGGAAGGGGGTGGCTTCCATTGCAGAGTGAATATTACGTGGCCAATTATGTAAAGTGAGTTATACCATGTAGTCTTTACAAAAACCTCGCTGGTTTGGCTCAGGGGATAGAGCGTCGGCCTGCAGACTGAAGGGTCCTGGGTTTGATTCTGCCTGCAGACTGAAGGGTCCTGGGTTTGATTCTGGTCAAGGGCACGTGCCTGGGTTGTGGGGTTGACCCCTTCTTGCTCATCATTGATGTTTCTCTCTCTCTTCCTCTCCCTTTCTCTCTGAAATCAATAAAAACATATATATATTTTTTAAAATATATATATATATATATATATTTAAAAAGCCTTGTTGCTAGGTATTATTATTGTTGTTGTTATTAATATTATTTTGCTATAACAAAAAGTCAAACCTGAGACTGGTGAAATCTAAACTTGGCCTATTGGTTGGTTGGTAGCACTGAAGAATGTCAATGTCCTAGTATCGATAATGTCCTTTTGAATCTAAGACTTTATCTTTGGGGAAGAATGGGAGAGAACTCTGTACTATTCTTACAACTTTGTGTGGGTCTAAAATTATTTCAAAATATATGTTTTGAAATAAAGAAGGCCTTTTTAATGAATAAAGTATCCTGGGACACGGGGAAGTTAAATAGCTTGCTCAGATTGCCACATCTGTATATAAAGAGGTCAACTTGAACCCGTGTTTGCCTGGTTCTAGAGCCCAGGCCTTCCCCACCAATTACACTGCTGACAGGCCATGCTCCCCGGCTCTCCACCCTCCCTCCTTTCAGGCAACACAGCTCTTTGGCACCATGTTGCCCTTCTCACCTTGGCTGCTGGGAAGCTCAGAGCTAAATGATGCCAGATGCACTTTTATTATTGGAATCTGTATCTCATCCCTCTTAGATTCTTTCCAGCATCTACCCACCTTGGTCTTTCTTAGATTCATTTCATCTTTGTTGTTGTTTTGGTAGGTCACTTAAATCCTTTGGCAAAGATCACAGGTTATAGATAAAGTTAAGGCTCTTTCTCCTCAAACTTCAAGAAAACTCTTACCCTCCAGTTTCTGAATATAGAGATCCATTCCTACCACTCCCAAGCACCCCACAGTCCAGATCCTAAGACTAGGGAGGCTCCCAAAGCAAGAGAGGGGATGGGAAACAATGGCTTTGGGTGGCGAGGGGGAGAGGCCTTCCCTATCTTTATTTTATTTTCTGAAAATTAAACACTTGGCAGGGTTTTCCTGAGCTAATTAGCATCACTTCTTAACATTTTTAAATAACTGCTCATTTAGAGTAGTGAATGATTGCGGTGAGATGAGAGTAATCGGGAGAATCTTTCTGTTGGGAATAATCTACTTATACCGCTGTTGGTTTGAAGACGAGATAAACAGATTTTTTTTTTTCCTTCTTGACATGCCAGGCATAAGAGAGAACAGGGTGATTAATGCAACTGCTTTTCACCAATACATTTCTAACTTCGGATACAAGCTCATAGTTGCTGAGTTTTCTGGGGATTTTTTTTTCTTTCTTCCTTTCCCTTTTTAACCCACAGGAAAGAGAACGAAAAGTAGTGCCAACCCGATTCCAGAGCCCATGTGAGTCTGTCACATGGTGAACTATTTTGGGTTCCTAAGATGACTTAGGTAATTTTTCATGGGCTCTACAGGGAATGCCACTTTGTGCTCCGTTATTTATAATCTGCAGAAATTAATTATGCTGCTAATTAACAGCTTGCAAACAAATGATTGCTCGAGGAGTTATTTATTCGGTGACGAAGGCCCCACTTCAGGGTTCTACGTGGACGCTGCCTGACAGCTCTTGTGTCTCTGGCCCTGGTGTCTGCATTGTTCTGCTGCTAAGGCTCGGCGAGGGTCGGCATCGGGGGCTGACACGCAGGATCTCAGTAGCCAGGAACTGGGTCGGCGGCTCCGTGGGTGGAGGAGAAAGGCAGGAGGGTGGCAGAGTCTGCCCAGGGCACCCTGGCAGCGATGAAGACATCTCTTAGATGAGTGGTGGCTCTCTTAACAACCACCACTAGACTTCATGCCCCCCCCCTTTTTTTTATCCCCCAGGTTCTTAGTAGATCCTGGGAGACATGGCTGACATCAGATGGGGAGGAAGGCGGGAATGTAAACACACACCATCTGTGCTACCATGCTCAGGGCAGACAGAAGTAGCCGATCGCAGATTCTCCTTCAGCCTCAGAATCATTCTCTATCTCTTTTTAATTTACTTATTTAATTTAATTAATTAATTTATTTTTATTATTATTTTTTTGAGCAGAAGGGAACGGGAGGGAGAGATAGAAACATCAATGATGAGAGAGAATCATGGACCGGCTGCCTCCTGCACGTCCCCCACTGGGGATGGAGCCCACCACCTGGGCCTGTGCCCTGACCAGGAATCGAACCGTGACCTCCTGGTTCATAGGTCGACGCTCAGCCACTGAGCCACACTGGCTGGGTTGGGGGCTCTCCATGGGGCAGCCTGGGGTTCGACAGTAAAATGGCCAAGTTTCAAGGAGTGTTCCACGTGGAAAAGATGGAAGCTTTCCATCTCCTAAGGCCCAGCCTGAAATGACGGAGAGTCAGGCCTGCCATATTCTACTGTCCGACCCCAGGGGAGGGAAGTGGGCTGACCTTCTTGATGAGAGAACCCGCGAAGACGGATGGGGTGGGACGGGCAGGCGGGGCGCGCTGGGGGTCACGGCCTTTCCTGAGATGCTCACCGTCCCCACATCCCAGCCTCCAAGAAGCCCTGCGGTGAAGAGCGCTAGTTCCCTCCGCTTTTTGTAAAACGCATCTTCTCTCCATTCACGTCTGTACATGGTTTTCCTTTAGAGTCACCCGGAGCCCAAGGATCAAACATGTTTGCGTTCAGGTTAGAAAACGACTGCTCTACATTAAGAACACTTTGACGGAGTTGCTTAAAGCCGCGTCCAAATGACAGGTGCCTGGTGTTCTTTGAGGGGAGGGGAGGGAGGAAAATGTTCTTCTGTGTAAATCAGAGAAATTAGTAAACACCGTGACTCTGTCCGCGTGACACAGCCCAGGCCGGAGGCAGGGAGGGGGCGCCCCGCCCGAGAGGGGAGGCGAGGGGTCTGGGTTCCGTCACCCGCTGGGCCTCCCCACACCGTCAGCGTTCCCCTGTCCATCCCCTGGTCCTGGAAGGACAGCCTCTGGAATGTTAATTTGCCACCAGAATAAAAAATCTCCCGGTCACCTGCCATCACCCCGTCATGCCACCACCACCTGGGCGATGATCAGAGCTGAGCTGCTGAGGGACACGCAGACCAAAGCGCCTGCCTTGAACCCGATCCAGCCCCCAGCCCACAGGCTGTGATGTTCGGCGGCCTCGGCGGCCGTGTTACCATCGAATTACAAGGGAACGCAGCTCTAGGCTGGTTTCATAATTATCATGATCTACTATTAGGATCCATCGCCCGCAGAGCCCCCGTAAATCACCATTATTTCTATTGCAACAAATCACCAGGCAGCGTCCCCGAGAATCATCGCTCACACTCGCTGCCGATGGCAATGACCTGTGTGCGGCTGCCTGGGTGCGGCAGCAGGCACATGGGGGGAAATGTGGAAGCTGCACCATCTTGAAGACCTGGCTTTGCTTTTGCTATTCCAGCTTTTTTTTTTTTAATCCTCCCCCAGGGATATTTTTTTTTACCATTGAACTTTAGAGAGAGAATGGGAGGGAGGGATGAGAGGGAGGGGCAGAAAGAGGGAGAGAGAGAAACTTTGATGTGAGAGACACTGATTGGTTGCCTCCCGCTCACACCCCGACCAGGGCTGGGCATCAAACCTGCAACCGAGGTACCTGCCTTTAACTGGGAATCGAACCCGCAACCCTTTGGTCCACGGGCCGATGCTCTAACCACTGAGCAAGTTGGCTAGGGCCGCTGAGCCAGCTTTTCAGCTTTGCAAGGAAGGAGAAGACACACCTTGTTGTTGCTTCCCCCACAAATCTCTCCTGAGTCTCCCCAGATCACAACACAAGTGGGTGGTGTGCTAGGGTCCGCCTTGAGGATGGAACTAGCCAACGGGACCACCGCTTGGCTGGATACCATGTCCTACGGAAAACAGCTAAGAAAAATGGGGGTCTCTGCTTGAGGAAGTAAAGCCCAGAGGCATGGAATACGGGGAGGCCTGTCACAGAACCCCGCTGCCTCCTGAGGAGTGTAATTACGCCCCCACGGTGTTCCAGGAGAGGCAGGACAGCCACGTGCTCCAGACCAGTTTAAGGCGCAGATACAAGGTGGATTAGATAAGCCATGTCCAAATGTTGTTTAGCCACAAGATCTTTAGGCGCAGTAACAGTGCTATGCGGGCTGTGTCGGAACCCGAGGCAAAGGGAAAAGAAGTGATAAGGATCCTTTTCTATTTTTTTTTTAATTTAAAAAAAATTTTATTTATTTTTATAGATTGCAGAGAGGAGGGAGAGGGAGAGAGAGATAGAAACATCAATGATGAGAGAGAATCATTGATTGGTTGCCTCTTGCACGCCCTCCACTGGGAACTGAGCCCGCCACTCAGGCATGTGCCCTTGACCGGATGAATCCGGGACCCTTCTGTCCCAAGCTGACGCTCTATTCACTGAGCCAAACCAGCTAGGGCTCCTTTTTTTTTTTTTTTGAATTGTGATATATTGATCCTCATAGATTATTTGCATTCATTTTCATTTTTAAAATACTGCATTAAAATATGTTTCTTAATTCCAAGCCTTTTCTGGTGCTTTCTTAAATTTTGCACCCAAAAAGCCTCAACCCCCCCATGTGGACCCTCCCCCGTGTGAGTGTCTCAATGATCCCAGGGGGCACCGGTAGGTTTCCCCCCGAAGCAGTGTTTTTTTAACCTTGGCTGCACATTAGAATCACCTGGGAATCTTTTTAAAATCCTGATTTCCGGGCCTCCTCCTCCAGAAATTCTGTTTCTTTGTCACTAATGTTGTGGCCCCACCCCATAACAAAGAAACAGAATTTCCGGAGGATGAGGCCCAGAAATCAGGATTTTAAAAAGATTCCCAGGTGATTCTAATGTGCAGCCAAGGTTGAGAACCACTGCACTAGAGGGATGAAAAGGCCGAGGCTAAGCAACTGGGCCAAACCCTGTCAAGGTCACTGAGAGGAAGAACAAGGCACCTACTCCCAGCTCCCCCCTGACTCAGATGCTACCCTGTCCCACTGAAGAGAGAAGCTGAAGTAGATGGAGTTCCAGTTCAGAGGCAGACAGACGCCTAACGTAACCTTCCCCACTGGAGAGAGGAGACCGGCCGTGTGTTCAGTCCACATTCGTATTCACCTTAGAGCAGGGGCTCTTAGCAAAGGGCTAAAGGAGTCAGCTGTCCTTATGGGGTCCATGAACCCCGAAGTTATATGGAAAGTTGTGTGTGTGTGTGTGTGTGTGTGTGTGTGTGTGTGTGAGTGTGTGTGTGTTCTGGAAAGAGAATCTGTAGGTGTTACCAGATTCTCAAATGGATCCTTGATGCCCAAAACTTTAGAACTGCTGCTTTATAAGAGTGTGAGTTACTTGACAAGGGACTTGGAATGAAATTCCGTGCAATGGACACCGCTCCCCCAAGTCGTCTGCCCTTTCTCTCTGGGCCCAATGCCTGCAGTGGTTCTCAACCTTCTGGCCCTTTAAATACAGTTCCTCATGTTGTGACCCAACCATAACATTATTTTCATTGCTACTTCATCACTGTAATGTTGCTACTGTTATGAATCATCATGTAAATATCTGATCTGCAGGATGGCCTTAGGCGACCCCTGTGAAAGGGTCGTTCGACCGCCAAAGGGGGTTGAGAAGCGCTGGTCTACAGAATTTCTCTCCGCAGACAAACCTGTTTAGCGGTGATTAGTCTTTTAAAAAACATAAAGAAAATCTGGCTTCGGAGGGGGCAACGCGAGGCCTGGTCTCAGAGATGGTAAATGACCTCGTTTGGAAATGAAACGGCTTCAGAGCAGGGCTTTCCAATCATTAAATTAGGGGTGCGGAGAGAAAGATGGTGCTGAGCACGGCAGAGCAGGATAGATCAGCGCGAATGGGGTCTCAGGCCTCGAGAAAGAAGAAAAGATTTAAGGAGGTGGAAACACGGCCTCAAACTAAATCACTAACAACTACAGTGCAGGCGGCGAGGGGTCTTCCCACAGCAGCGTGCGGCGTGTGCCAGCCCGCTGGGCGCCAGGCACTGTGCTGGGCGCCCTGTGGGCCAGGGAGGGGCGTGCCAAGCAGCCACGGTGCTCAAGGAGCTCCCAGTCTAGGTGGGCAGCTAAGCACAAAATACAGCGACCAATCAGCGAGGAGGAATGCCAAATAGCATGTGAATGCGATGCCGGCCCTGGCCAGGTGCTCAGTGGTTAGAGCACTGGCCCATGGACCGAAGGGTCACGGGTTCATCCGGTCAAGGTCATGTACTTCCATTGCCGGTTTGGTCCCAGGCCCCGATTGGGGTGCGTTTGGGAGGCAATCAATTAGTGTGTCTCTCTCACATCGATGTTTCTCTCTCTGTGTCTCTCCCCCTCACTTCCACTCTCTCTGAAAATCAATGGGAAAAATATCCTTGGGGGAGGATTTACATAAATAAATACACACACACACACACACACACACGTGATATCATTGTTTTAGAGAAGAGAGCTACCGGCGTGAGTTACAACAGCCAGGCAGGGCGAGGCCTCCAGTTCAGTGAGCTCCGGACCCTCATCTGGGAGGAAGGCTCTCTGCACCCGCCCTCCGGCACCTGCGTCTCGGCGTTCTGGCGCACTCGCGTGGTGTCTCCCGGTATCAGGTTCACTCACGGGGTCTGTGCAGTCCATCCAAAGGACAATGCTACGCTAGCAGGCCGAGCACATCCTTCTAGGTGGGGCCGCGCACAGAACCAATCAGGGCCGAGAGTGTGTTGAGTGTCTTTTTCACATTCCCCGAGATGATGAAGGGAACTCCACCGTCCATGGCACAGTTGGAGTAGAGAACAGCCCCCCACCATCCTTCCTGGGACCTGAAATGCACCCTCCTCCCCCGGGTGGAGACATGCATAAACAAGGGGCTGGAAAAGTGATCCACATCAGAGGAGGGGTAGGGGCTCCTGACCTCTGGGGGAGGCAGTGACGGGGGAGGGGGCGGTAGTGGGGGGGTAGGGGGAAGGAAGAAGAAGACAGGCTGGAGAAAGCGTAGAGTTCCAGAGAGAAAGCGTTCATAGGACAGAGGAATTCCAAGGGAAGAGAGGGGTAGGGGGAGGTCTCCAAAGGGGAGGTGCTGGCCCAAGACCATGGCGGTGACCTTGAGGCACACACCCCAGAGGCAGAGAGAGATGGGTGAGCACCAGGAGCAGGTTTTCTCTGCCTTCCCCTCCCCCTACCTCATCCTGACTCTGTATGACTTGGATCTTTATCCCCAGCAACATCCAGGGCAGAGCTGTCTGAGTCTCTGTTGGTTTTTGTGTCTGTGGGGAGGATGCAGGGGGGAAAAATGATGAAAACACAGTAGCTGAAATTCTTATTGAGTAGAGTAAGCACTTTATGTGAAATAACTCATTTAATCCTCTCAGGCGTCAAAAAAAAAAAGGAAGGAGGCAAATTACTCCCTCTCCCTCCATCAATGAAGGAGATCACTTCGGTTGGAAAATGGGGAAGGTGGGTTTCTCTCCTACAGAAACCTCATCCACAAATGAAGAAATGCCCTGACTTCCTCCCTCCCTCCCTCCCTTCCTCCCTCCCTTCCTTCCTTCCTTCCTTCCTTCCTTCGTTCCTTCCTTCCTTCCTTTCTTCTTCTCCCCGAAACATCGCTACCAATAAAGAAGAGCTGTATCATTTTATTTAACCAACTAGAGGCCCGATGCACAAAATTCCTGCAAGGGGCTCCGCTCCACAGCCCCAGCTTCTTCTGGAAGGACGTCCGGAAGGTCGTTCGGCTGTCCGGTCTAATTAGCCTATTACACTTTTATTATTATAGATGTCAACCCAATACATTCAATTTAAAAAAAGAAAAGCTGTAGAAACCCCATGGGACAAAAATAAGGAGTCTGGGTACCAAGTTAAATTCACAATTCAACCCACTGCTCCACCCTAAAGCCAGTGTATTTCCCTCTTGTATGAAACAAAGGAAGCGGCACACACCCTTGATCAGGACACGAAGACCTTGCAACTATCTGAACCCTCCTGAAGTGACCCTTCCAGTTACCTTGCGGGGAATGCCAAGGCCTCACCAGACCACTCCAATCCGGGATCCGCCCACCCCACCTCTCTCCCACACCCCGACACTCCCAGCCAACACTGGCCCAGTGCCGTCACGTCACAAATGAGCCCAGTGCAAGTTCCCGCCCATTGATCCACCATGTTTTTTTTCTTTCCAGGCCCGAGGCATGCGATTATCTGCAAAGCTGACTTACAAGATAAAATCCCCAGGCCTCTCCCTCCCCCCTGCCCCCCCCCCGCACCCCGACTCTCCTCCAACAGGCAGACATTGATTTTACACAGAACGTGCGTGGCTCTGATGGTGTTATTGCAATCAACATGAAAAATTCCACCGCAGTGCGGGATCCCCCATGTCTCAGTTGTTTTGCCTCATAGCACAAGTGATTGTTTAAAGAGACCTGACACTGTTGGAATCTTTTGTTTATGGATTTCGCAAAGCATGGCTCTTTGTCTCCCGGGCTGCCAGAGAGAGAGAGCTTTTTTTTCAAGGCGATGGCAGTGCTTTTAGAAAACAGGATCCAAGGAGTGGGCTGGATCGGAGATCCCC
>NW_005871737.1:210712-215809 GCF_000147115.1 Myotis lucifugus | reverse complement strand
ATTTATCCATCTGTTTCCCATGGTGCTCCGCCATATTTATTTCGCACTGAGCTTAAGTAACTACGTGGGTTTGCTCCCTCTCTTCGATCTCTCTGCCCTTGTTCTCCACATCATATGCAGGCGGGCGAGAAGCCAGAGGCTCACACGCTCCTCTGTAGCAACAGTCACTTGCACCACCCCATATGCCCACCTCTCCCATCAGAACAGACCCCCCAAAGGCAGGGATTCTTCAATGTGTTTGTTGTTCCTACCTATGGCTTGTTGTCCACTTTCGTGCTGATGCGAATTCTATTGAGAATTAAAGTGAGGGTAAGGATTTAGTTGGAAAAGTATAGGATCGTATTTTTTTAAATATATTTGTATTGATTTCAGAGAGGAAGGGAAAGGGAGAGAAAGATAGAAACATCAATGATAAGAGAGAATCATGGATCGGCTGCCTCCTGCAGGCCCCCTACTGGGGATCCAGCCCACAACCCAGGCATGTGCCCTGACCAGGAAATGAACCGGGACCTCCTGGTTCATAGGTCAACACTCAACCACTGAGCTATGCTGGCCGGACTACGATCATATTTTTAAAGTGATTGCTAAATTCTCCAGCAGGTTATTAACAATTACAGCACATAGAGATGGGAATTATTGACATTCTAGGGTGGATACTTCTTGGTTTGTGGGGAATGGCCTATGCATGTAGTGTGCATGAAAAAGAGGCCACATGCTAAACCTGGCAGGCTCAAGGGAGGCCCGTGTGGCAGCCTTACAAACTCAGAGACTGAAGGTAACCACCTAGGATGGTTTGATGGCAGGTAGTCACATCCCAGGTCTTACCTCCCTTGACTAAGGTCAACCTTGACCCTAAATGAGTCTGTCTATTGTCTTTTTGCATCTACGTTAAGATACCTTTGGAATGTCAGAGTAATCTCCTTTTTCCGGGCCCCTCAGGGTATGCCTACCACGCCAGAGCATGGGACTACACTACATGCCCTTATTATTATCCTGTTCCCTGAATACCATCCCCATGTGCTGTAAATGTTCATTGTTAACTATCCTGTACCCAACCAACGTAAAGCGTTTTTCTCTTCACTTATTCTTTATCCGATCTCAGAGTTTGTCCGGCTTTGAGTTCTCCCTCCTCCATAATCTGCCGCCAACGAGTCTCACGTGTCCCCGTCTCCTCCTTTGATTGTGATGCATCAAATACGCTGCAAAACTACCGTTTTCTGGAGCATTTTCGCAGGCCACTGAGGTCTCGCTTCTCGGCAGCGGTCGTCAATTTGGCTCAAATGAACGATTAACAATTCTCTACAGGTGTGAACATTCCTTACGAAGATAGTAGGATGTCTAGCAACCTCAAAAACGTCTTCGGATGTTACCAAACATCCCCTGGCCTTAAGGAGCAAATCACCCCACGGAGAACCACTACAGAAGTTCATGAAAAGGGGTAACCTTAGGGCAGAGTGAGCTGTAGATATTTAAATTTCATGTCACTTACCCATCTTGCCTTTTCCTCTGTTCTTCCACGTTCTCAGCTGGGGCCCCTGTAACAAAAGACAGAGATTAACAAGAGAAAAAGCATCCCAATGTAATTGAATAATGTTAGTTTGATGTGACTCTGGAGCTTCCGGTAGAAAAACAAGACCTGAAGACAGAATGAAGCTGGAGGGCTTCTGTACTAAGTTGGATGAAGAGTGCAGAGTCTTGGGAAAGTGGGGTAAGACAACAAGGGGCGTTGGGAACAGTAGGGACCTGGGGAAGCTTAGCCGGGCCCCTCCTGCAGGCCCCTCAGTGCCCCCCACCCCGTCTTTGGAGATAAGGCCCCTCCTTTCTTCCCACCACAGGGAGGGCACCTCCCACCTGACCTGCCTCTGGGGGAGGCCAGAAAGTCCTCCTGCCCCTGCCAGTTCCTACCTGGAGACCCTGTCCCGTGCAACGCGGCGCTTGCTTGCTTTTCAGAGGCAAAAGACCAAAAACCCCCACATGCCCACGCATGCGCAGAGGAGAGAACTTGGAGCTGCAGCAGCCCGGAACCAAAGTCTCGCCCCGACCCCCACCCCCACGGAACCCAGGGACGGGACACCACCGGAACTTGCACTCCGGAGCCCTTTCAGAGGGAAGGGTCCCCTGTCCAGGAAGATCCGGTGCTGACACCTGTTACCATGAATGGCCACGCTCAGGCCCTCAGCCCTCCACACACCTGTTCCCCCTAAACCCTGAGCCAGCCTCCGGAACCGGGGAGTTGGACTATGGATCATTAGCTTCCCCTTCTCCTGGGTGGTGTCGTTCAGAACAAAATGGCCAGTGCTGGGTGGAGGAGTCTTTCTTTTCGGTGACAATTTCTCAAACCGTTTCAGGTTAAACTACTTGGTGTGCTAAGGCGACATATCTGGGGGCAGCATGTCCTGAAGCCCATCAACCCATTCCTCCTTCACAGAACCTCAACGGGAAAGGATCAAAATTAAGGTGCACTTGGGCCCGGCCGGCGTGGCTCAGTGGTTGAGCATCGACCTACGAACCAGGAGGTCAGGGTTTGATTCCCGGTCAGGGCACATGTCAGGGTGTGGGCTCCATCCCCAGTAGGGGGTGTGCAGGAGGCAGCCGATCCAGGATTCTCATCACTGACATTTCTATCTTTCTCTCCCTCTCCCTCTCTGAAAGCATTTAAAATAACAATCCTATATAATAAAAGCCTAATATGCTAAGTGTCCAACTGTTCATTCAACCAGTCACTCTGACACGCACTGACCACCAGGGGGCAGACACTCTGACTGGTAGGTTAGCTTGCTGCTGGGGTCTGGCCGATTGGGACTGGGCAAGATGGGCCGGACATGCCCTGGAGCTCTCCCGTGGCCCCTCCCCGGCCCTGATCATGCATGGGTGGGGTCCCCCGGCCTGGCCTGCACCCTCTCGCAATCTGGGACCCCTCGGGGGATGTCAGAGAGCTGGTTTCAGCCCGATCCCTTCTGGCCAGGCCGAGGGACCCCCACCGGTGCACAAATCTGTGCACCGTGCCTCTAGTAATAATAATAAATTTAAGATGCATTTGGGAAGGTCTGAGTGTAAAGGACATCTGAGAAGGCAGCAGGGAGAGAGGGAGGTGGAGGTTTTATCATCTTTTCTGTCTTTACCATAGCTCCTTCTGGCCCAACCCTCAGAGCTTGCTAGGGGCCTGTATCCCCAGGGCAGGCAACAATTTCAGCCTCCCCCACCCCGCCCCGCCCTCCAGCCGTCGAGGGGCCTGGGGGCCTCTGACAGCAGGCCAGCCCCGCAGCCCCAGTGCCACAGGTTCCCCCTGAGCCCCACAGTCCCCCCATTTTATTGATACTTCATGTAACACGGAGAACCAGCCTGAGCAGCAACTACAAAGACACTTGTCTCCTAAAATGTGGAATTTGCTCACAGGAGGACTTTTTTTTTTTTGGGGGGGGGGGGCGCGGGGGAGGGAGTATAGCTTATAATCCTAAATTTAAATCCTTTCTGAATTTCAGAGGTTCCAGTATCAAAATCCTTTTAGGATTTTTCAAAGTGTGTAATCTGTTTAGAATTAAAAAAAAAAAAAAACCTTAAAAATCTTCTCTGGCCCATTCTTTGTCCAAAAATAGGCCTGCTACATTGTTTACCTCCTTCAAAAGAAAGAACGAGGGGGAAAAAATGCCTTTTTAAAAATTATTTTTTTCTGTTTATTTGATTTAAGGGGCAACCGTTTCTAAGACACCCGATGAAATATTCTTACTAAAATAAAGTGAAACTTCTTACGCGGACTGCAAATAAACCCAGAAGAAACATTTATTTTAAAGGGGATTAAGGAGGGAGAGAAACCAGCAGCTATGTTAAGGGGAAAAAGCTAGAAGTACACGAGGAAGAAGACAAAATCCTCTTATTTCCTCTATACTTCATGCAACCAGGGGAAAGAGCAGGCTGGCTGTTTATTATAATTTAAATTAAAGGGTGGAGAGGGAGTGTTTCCTTGAGTCCAAGAGATGTGAATGAAAGGGAGGGGGAGAGAGTGGGGAGCACAGAGAATGAAGCTAAAGGAAGGGGGTTCAAAAGGTGTGGCCATGCTCCGCTGTCTGAGCAAGCCTCACACCTGGGGTAGGCCTGGGACCTTTCCAAGGTCGAATAAAGGTCAAAGCGAGAAGTGTCCCTGAAGACAGTTCCCAGGTCGAGGGTGCCTCGGAATGGCTGAACCTCCTGGACACAGTTTTCCGTGTGATTTCTGTTCCATTTTCATCATCTGTTCTAACATAAAATTTCATCAACTGTAAATGTCAGTCCTTCCCTTTATTATTTGCTAATGTCATAAAAATCGGAATTGTTTGCTCTGTTAAAGGGCTGGCTGGGCATCGGCGTTTCCTTATTTGTACTTTACTGCCCCAAATGTGAGGGGTTTTATTTTTATATTTTTATTTTTTAAAAAGGAAACACATATTCCCTTTTGAAATGGGATTTAAATAACAGAGCAAGGTTTGCCATTATCATAAATGTATAAAGTGCCTTGTGAGTAATAAAATGGATCATGGATTCAGGATAATTCAAACTGAAATGTTATGTTCGGTATCAAGATTAGATTACGTTAATGCAGTTCATTTTAAATGGTTTAAAGGCCATCAGATGCATGTGAAAGGAATCTGTATCATAACTTAGAATAAATAGACTGAGACATTTGTTTATAATGTCAGTGCTAAACAAATCTATTACTACGTTTCTGCATGTAGCGTTATATTACCACTGCTATTAAACAAACAGAGCATGAAGATAAATTATAGCTTTAATTATAAACATTACCTTTGCGTATTTATTAATTTAAAATGGAACAGTGTTCAATAACCTTAGGTTATTTATATCAGCTAACATTTTAATTAACTTTGTTGTATTTATGCGTCTTGGTAATTGTTGCTACCGGCACAGGGAGCGCCTTGAATAATGGAGGCAATCTCACTTCTCCCTGCACACAGTCCCCATTAATGGGATGGGAACGTTGTAACTCCTCCCAGAGTCAGACTCTGCTGCACAGGCTCGCTCCTCGGGCGGAGCCTAAGACTCCGAAATGTGCCTCTCTTCTTGGAGACCACCAGTGGGGGAACACCTGAATTCCTGACCCGA